>NW_027333439.1:0-22552 GCF_002575655.3 Aegilops tauschii subsp. strangulata | reverse complement strand
GCTTTTCAATTTCAGGGTCTTATAGCTCAAAAAATCAGTAAATGCATGGAAAATAACAAATGAAGTCAGAATGGGTTGAAAATTTATGATGTGGCTTCGAATGGTGCATTTTGAACACAGAAAAAGTATGGACTTCAAATAAGTTCAAAAAATGAAATCCCTTTGTATAACAGACGATTTTCCGTATGAAACCCTGATACTCCGAAAGAGATTGTCCGTTTTGTACGCGAAGTGCATCCAGTTTTTGCCGTAACACTCTCTACTTTCTTGCACATGCTATGTGGGTGAAATGATGATACCATGCCAACTTTCAACCTTTTAAGAGTTAATTTGTAGTGCTTTTCAATTTCAGGATCTTATAGCTCAAAAAAATCAGTAAATGCATGGAAAATAACAAATGAAGTCAGAAAGGGTTGAAAATTGATGATGTGGCTTTGAATGGTGCATTTTGAACACAAAAAAACTATGGAGTTCAAATAAGTTCAAAAAAATGAAATCCCTTTGTATAACAGACGAGTTTTCGTATGAAACCTTGATACTTCGAAAGAGATTGTCCGTTTTGTACACGAAGTGCATCCAGTTTTTGCCGTAGCCTCTCTACTTTCTTGCACATGCTATGTGGGTGAAATGATGATACCATGCCAACTTTCAACCTTTTCAGAGTTCATTTGTAGTGCTTTCAATTTCAGTGTCTTATAGCTCAAAAAAATCAGTAAATGCATGGAAAATAACATATGAAGTCAGAATGGGTTGAAAATTGATGATGTGGCTTCGAATGGTGCATTTTGAACACAGAAAAACTATGGAGTTCAAATAAGTTCAAAAAAATGAAATCCCTTTGTATAACAGACGAGTTTCCATATGAAACCCTGATACTTCGAAAGAGATTGTCCGTTTTGTACACGAAGTGCATCCATTTTTTGTCGTAACCCTCTATATTTTCTTGCACATGCTAAGTGGGTGAAATGATGATACCATGCCAACTTTCAACCTTTTCAGAGTTCATTTGTAGTGCTTTTCAATTTCAGGGTCTTATAGCTCAAAAAAATCAGTAAATGCATGGAAAATAACTAATGAAGTCAGAAAGGGTTGAAAATTGATGATGTTGCTTTGAATGGTGCATTTTGAACACAAAAAAACTATGGAGTTCAAATAAGTTCAAAAAAATGAAATCCCTTTGTATAACAGACGAGTTTCCGTATGAAACCTTGATACTTCGAAAGAGATTGTCCGTTTTGTACACGAAGTGCATCCAGTTTTTGCCGTAACCCTCACTACTTTCTTGCACATGCTATGTGTGTGAAATGATGATACCATGCCTACTTTCAACCTTTTCAGAGTTCATTTGTAGTGCTTTTCAATTTCAGGGTCTTATAGCTCGAAAAATCAGTAAATGCATGGAAAATAACAAATGAAGTCATAAAGGGTTGAAAATTGATGATGTGGCTTTGAATGGTGCATTTTGAACACAAAAAAACTATGGAGTTCAAATAAGTTCAAAAAAATGGAATCCCTTTGTATAACAGACGAGTTTCCGTATGAAACCCTGATACTTCGAAAGAGATTGTCCGTTTTGTACACGAAGTCCATCCAGTTTTTTGCCGTAGCCTCTCTACTTTCTTGCACATGCTATGTGGGTGAAATGATGATACCATGCCAACTTTCAACCTTTTCAGAGTTCATTTGTAGTGCTTTTCAATTTCAGGGTCTTATAGCTCAAAAAAATCAGTAAATGCATGGAAAATAACACATGAAGTCAGAATGGGTTGAAAATTGATGATGTGGCTTCGAATGGTGCATTTTGAACATAGAAAAACTATGGAGTTCAAATAAGTTCAAAAAAATGAAATCCCTTTGTATAACAGACGAGTTTCCATATGAAACCCTGATACTTCGAAAGAGATTGTCCGTTTTGTACACGAAGTGCATCCATTTTTTGTCGTAACCCTCTGTATTTTCTTGCACATGCTAAGTGGGTGAAATGATGATACCATGCCAACTTTCAACCTTTTCAGAGTTCATTTGTAGTGCTTTTCAATTTCAGGGTCTTATAGCTCAAAAAAATCAGTAAATGCATGGAAAATAACTAATGAAGTCAGAAAGGGTTGAAATTGATGATGTTGCTTTGAATGGTGCATTTTGAACACAAAAAAATATGGAGTTCAAATAAGTTCAAAAAAATGAAATCCCTTTGTATAACAGATGAGTTTCCGTATGAAACCCTGATACTTCGAAAGAGATTGTCCGTTTTGTACACGAAGTGCATAAAGTTTTTGCCGTAACCCTCACTACTTTCTTGCACATGCTATGTGGGTGAAATGATGATACCATGCCAACTTTCAACCTTTTCAGAGTTCATTTGTAGTGCTTTTCAATTTCAGGGTCTTATAGCTCAAAAAATCAGTAAATGCATGGAAAATAACAGATGAAGTCAGAAAGGGTTTAAAATTTATGATGTGGCTTTGAATGGTGCATTTTGAACACAGAAAAAGTATGGACTTCAAATAAGTTCAAAAAACTGAAATCCCTTTGTATAACAGACGATTTTCCGTATGAAACCCTGATACTTCGAAAGAGATTGTCCGTTTTGTACGCGAAGTGCATCCAGTTTTTGCCGTAACACTCTCTACTTTCTTGCACATGCTATGTGGGTGAAATGATGATACCATGCCAACTTTCAACCTTTTAAGAGTTAATTTGTAGTGCTTTTCAATTTCAGGGTCTTATAGCTCAAAAAAGTCAGTAAATGCATGGAAAATAACAAATGAAGTCATAAAGGGTTGAAAATTGATGATGTGGCTTTGAATGGTGCATTTTGAACACAAAAA
Source organism: Aegilops tauschii subsp. strangulata (assembly GCF_002575655.3). NCBI lineage: Eukaryota > Viridiplantae > Streptophyta > Magnoliopsida > Poales > Poaceae > Aegilops > Aegilops tauschii. Next base: position 19,724 of record NW_027333439.1, on the reverse strand, counting down.
AACTATGGAGTTCAAATAAGTTCAAAAAAATGAAATCCCTTTGTATAACAGACGAGTTTCCGTATGAAACCTTGATACTTCGAAACAGATTGTCCGTTTTGTACACGAAGTGCATCCAGTTTTTGCCGTAACCCTCACTACTTTCTTGCACATGCTATGTGTGTGAAATGATGATACCATGCCTACTTTCAACATTTTCAGAGTTCATTTGTAGTGCTTTTCAATTTCAGGGTCTTATAGCTCGAAAAATCAGTAAATGCATGGAAAATAACAAATGAAGTCATAAAGGGTTGAAAATTGATGATGTGGCTTTGAATGGTGCATTTTGAACACAAAAAAACTATGGAGTTCAAATAAGTTCAAAAAAATGGAATCCCTTTGTATAACAGACGAGTTTCCGTATGAAACCCTGATACTTCGAAAGAGATTGTCCGTTTTGTACACGAAGTGCATCCAGTTTTTGCCGTAGCCTCTCTACTTTCTTGCACATGCTATGTGGGTGAAATGATGATACCATGCCAACTTTCAACCTTTTCAGAGTTCATTTGTAGTGCTTTTCAATTTCAGGGTCTTATAGCTCAAAAAAATCAGTAAATGCATGGAAAATAACACATGAAGTCAGAATGGGTTGAAAATTGATGATGTGGCTTCGAATGGTGCATTTTGAACACAGAAAAACTATGGAGTTCAAATAAGTTCAAAAAAATGAAATCCCTTTGTATAACAGACGAGTTTCCATATGAAACCCTGATACTTCGAAAGAGATTGTCCGTTTTGTACACGAAGTGCATCCATTTTTTGTCGTAACCCTCTGTATTTTCTTGCACATGCTAAGTGGGTGAAATGATGATACCATGCCAACTTTCAACCTTTTCAGAGTTCATTTGTAGTGCTTTTCAATTTCAGGGTCTTATAGCTCAAAAAAATCAGTAAATGCATGGAAAATAACTAATGAAGTCAGAAAGGGTTGAAAATTGATGATGTTGCTTTGAATGGTGCATTTTGAACACAAAAAATATGGAGTTCAAATAAGTTCAAAAAATGAAATCCCTTTGTATAACAGATGAGTTTCCGTATGAAACCCTGATACTTCGAAAGAGATTGTCCGTTTTGTACACGAAGTGCATAAAGTTTTTGCCGTAACCCTCACTACTTTCTTGCACATGCTATGTGGGTGAAATGATGATACCATGCCAACTTTCAACCTTTTCAGAGTTCATTTGTAGTGCTTTTCAATTTCAGGGTCTTATAGCTCAAAAAATCAGTAAATGCATGGAAAATAACAGATGAAGTCAGAAAGGGTTTAAAATTTATGATGTGGCTTTGAATGGTGCATTTTGAACACAGAAAAAGTATGGACTTCAAATAAGTTCAAAAAACTGAAATCCCTTTGTATAACAGACGATTTTCCGTATGAAACCCTGATACTTCGAAAGAGATTGTCCGTTTTGTACACGAAGTGCATCCAGTTTTTGCCGTAACACTCTCTACTTTCTTGCACATGCTATGTGGGTGAAATGATGATACCATGCCAACTTTCAACCTTTTAAGAGTTAATTTGTAGTGCTTTTCAATTTCAGGGTCTTATAGCTCAAAAAAGTCAGTAAATGCATGGAAAATAACAAATGAAGTCATAAAGGGTTGAAAATTGATGATGTGGCTTTGAATGGTGCATTTTGAACACAAAAAAACTATGGAGTTCAAATAAGTTCAAAAAAATGAAATCCCTTTGTATAACAGACGAGTTTCCGTATGAAACCTTGATACTTCGAAAGAGATTGTCCGTTTTGTACACGAAGTGCATCCAGTTTTTGCCGTAACCCTCACTACTTTCTTGCACATGCTATGTGTGTGAAATGATGATACCATGCCTACTTTCAACATTTTCAGAGTTCATTTGTAGTGCTTTTCAATTTCAGGGTCTTATAGCTCGAAAAATCAGTAAATGCATGGAAAATAACAAATGAAGTCATAAAGGGTTGAAAATTGATGATGTGGCTTTGAATGGTGCATTTTGAACACAAAAAAACTATGGAGTTCAAATAAGTTCAAAAAAATGGAATCCCTTTGTATAACAGACGAGTTTCCGTATGAAACCCTGATACTTCAAAAGAGATTGTCCGTTTTGTACACGAAGTGCATCCAGTTTTTGCCGTAGCCTCTCTACTTTCTTGCACATGCTATGTGGGTGAAATGATGATACCATGCCAACTTTCAACCTTTTCAGAGTTCATTTGTAGTGCTTTTCAATTTCAGGGTCTTATAGCTCAAAAAATTAGTAAATGCATGGAAAATAACATATGAAGTCAGAATGGGTTGAAAATTGATGATGTGGCTTCGAATGGTGCATTTTGAACACAGAAAAACTATGGAGTTCAAATAAGTTCAAAAAATGAAATCCCTTTGTATAACAGACGAGTTTCCATATGAAACCCTGATACTTCGAAAGAGATTGTCCGTTTTGTACACGAAGTGCATCCATTTTTTGTCGTAACCCTCCGTATTTTCTTGCACATGCTAAGTTGGTGAAATGATGATACCATGCCAACTTTCAACCTTTTCAGAGTTCATTTGTAGTGCTTTTCAATTTCAGGGTCTTATAGCTCAAAAAAATCAGTAAATGCATGGAAAATAACTAATGAAGTCAGAAAGGGTTGAAAATTGATGATGTTGCTTGGAATGGTGCATTTTGAACACAAAAAAATATGGAGTTCAAATAAGTTCAAAAAAATGAAATCCCTTTGTATAACAGACGAGTTTCCGTATGAAACCCTGATACTTCGAAAGAGATTGTCCGTTTTGTACACGAAGTGCATAAAGTTTTTGCCGTAAAACTCACTACTTTCTTGCACATGCTATGTGGGTGAAATGATGATACCATGCCAACTTTCAACCTATTCAGAGTTCATTTGTAGTGCTTTTCAATTTCAGGGTCTTATAGCTCAAAAATTAGTAAATGGATGGAAAATAACAAATGAAGTCAGAAAGGGTTGAAAATTTATGATGTGGCTTTGAATGGTGCATTTTGAACACAAAAAAAGTATGGACTTCAAATAAGTTCAAAAAAATGAAATCCCTTTGTATAACAGAAGATTTTCCGTATGAAACCCTGATACTGCGAAAGAGAATGTCCGTTTTGTACGCGAAGTGCATCCAGTTTTTGCCGTAACACTCTCTACTTTCTTGCACATGCTATGTGGGTGAAATGATGATACCATGCCAACTTTCAACCTTTTAAGAGTTAATTTGTAGTGCTTTTCAATTTCAGGGTCTTATAGCTCAAAAAAATCAGTAAATGCATGGAAAATAACAAATGAAGTCAGAAAGGGTTGAAAATTGATGATGTGGCTTTGAATGGTGCATTTTGAACACAAAAAAACTATGGAGTTCAAATAAGTTCAAAAAAATGAAATCCCTTTGTATAACAGACGAGTTTCCGTATGAAACCTTGATACTTCGAAAGAGATTGTCCGTTTTGTACACGAAGTGCATCCAGTTTTTGCCGTAACCCTCACTACTTTCTTGCACATGCTATGTGTGTGAAATGATGATACCATGCCTACTTTCAACCTTTTCAGAGTTCATTTGTAGTGCTTTTCAATTTCAGGGTCTTATAGCTCGAAAAATCAGTAAATGCATGGAAAATAACAAATGAAGTCATAAAGGGTTGAAAATTGATGATGTGGCTTTGAATGGTGCATTTTGAACACAAAAAAACTATGGAGTTCAAATAAGTTCAAAAAAATGGAATCCCTTTGTATAACAGACGAGTTTCCGTATGAAACCATGATACTTCGAAAGAGATTGTCCGTTTTGTACACGAAGTGCATCCTGTTTTTGCCGTAGCCTCTCTACTTTCTTGCACATGCTATGTGGGTGAAATGATGATACCATGCCAACTTTCAACCTTTTCAGAGTTCATTTGTAGTGCTTTTCAATTTCAGGGTCTTATAGCTCAAAAAAATCAGTAAATGCATGGAAAATGACATATGAAGTCAGAATGGGTTGAAAATTGATGATGTGGCTTCGAATGGTGCATTTGAACACAGAAAAACTATGGAGTTCAAATAAGTTCAAAAAACTGAAATCCCTTTGTATAACAGACGAGTTTCCATATGAAACCCTGATACTTCGAAAGAGATTGTCCGTTTTGTACACGAAGTGCATCCATTTTTTGTCGTAACCCTCTGTATTTTCTTGCACATGCTAAGTGGGTGAAATGATGATACCATGCCAACTTTCAACCTTTTCAGAGTTCATTTGTAGTGCTTTTCAATTTCAGGGTCTTATAGCTCAAAAAAATCAGTAAATGCATGGAAAATAACTAATGAAGTCAGAAAGGGTTGAAAATTGATGATGTTGCTTTGAATGGTGCATTTTGAACACAAAAAAATATGGAGTTCAAATAAGTTCAAAAAAATGAAATCCCTTTGTATAACAGATGAGTTTCCGTATGAAACCCTGATACTTCGAAAGAGATTGTCCGTCTTGTACACGAAGTGCATAAAGTTTTTGCCGTAACCCTCACTACTTTCTTGCACATGCTATGTGGGTGAAATGATGATACCATGCCAACTTTCAACCTTTTCAGAGTTCATTTGTAGTGCTTTTCAATTTCAGGGTCTTATAGCTCAAAAAATCAGTAAATGCATGGAAAATAACAGATGAAGTCAGAAAGGGTTTAAAATTTATGATGTGGCTTTGAATGGTGCATTTTGAACACAGAAAAAGTATGGACTTCAAATAAGTTCAAAAAACTGAAATCCCTTTGTATAACAGACGATTTTCCGTATGAAACCCTGATACTTCGAAAGAGATTGTCCGTTTTGTACGCGAAGTGCATCCAGTTTTTGCCGTAACACTCTCTACTTTCTTGCACATGCTATATGGGTGAAATGATGATACCATGCCAACTTTCAACCTTTTAAGAGTTAATTTGTAGTGCTTTTCAATTTCAGGGTCTTATAGCTCAAAAAAGTCAGTAAATGCATGGAAAATAACAAATGAAGTCAGAAAGTGTTGAAAATTGATGATGTGGCTTTGAATGGTGCATTTTGAACACAAAAAACTATGGAGTTCAAATAAGTTCAAAAAAATGAAATCCCTTTGTATAACAGACGAGTTTCCGTATGAAACCTTGATACTTCGAAAGAGATTGTCCGTTTTGTACACGAAGTGCATCCAGTTTTTGCCGTAACCCTCACTACTTTCTTGCACATGCTATGTGTGTGAAATGATGATACCATGCCTACTTTCAACATTTTCAGAGTTCATTTGTAGTGCTTTTCAATTTCAGGGTCTTATAGCTCGAAAAATCAGTAAATGCATGGAAAATAACAAATGAAGTCATAAAGGGTTGAAAATTGATGATGTGGCTTTGAATGGTGCATTTTGAACACAAAAAAAATATGGAGTTCAAATAAGTTCAAAAAAATGGAATCCCTTTGTATAACAGACGAGTTTCCGTATGAAACCCTGATACTTCGAAAGAGATTGTCCGTTTTGTACACGAAGTGCATCCAGTTTTTGCCGTAGCCTCTCTACTTTCTTGCACATGCTATGTGGGTGAAATGATGATACCATGCCAACTTTCAACCTTTTCAGAGTTCATTTGTAGTGCTTTTCAATTTCAGGGTCTTATAGCTCAAAAAAATCAGTAAATGCATGGAAAATAACATATGAAGTCAGAATGGGTTGAAAATTGATGATGTGGCTTCGAATGGTGCATTTTGAACATAGAAAAACTATGGAGTTCAAATAAGTTCAAAAAAATGAAATCCCTTTGTATAACAGACGAGTTTCAATATGAAACCCTGATACTTCGAAAGAGATTGTCCGTTTTGTACACGAAGTGCATCCATTTTTTGTCGTAACCCTCTGTATTTTCTTGCACATGCTAAGTGGGTGAAATGATGATACCATGCCAACTTTCAACCTTTTCAGAGTTCATTTGTAGTGCTTTTCAATTTCAGGGTCTTATAGCTCAAAAAAATCAGTAAATGCATGGAAAATAACTAATGAAGTCAGAAAGGGTTGAAAATTGATGATGTTGCTTTGAATGGTGCATTTTGAACACAAAAAACTATGGAGTTCAAATAAGTTCAAAAAAATGAAATCCCTTTGTATAACAGACGAGTTTCCGTATGAAACCCTGATACTTCGAAAGAGATTGTCCGTTTTGTACACGAAGTGCATAAAGTTTTTGCCGTAACCCTCACTACTTTCTTGCACATGCTATGTGGGTGAAATGATGATACCATGCCAACTTTCAACCTTTTCAGAGGTCATTTGTAGTGCTTTTCAATTTCAGGGTCTTATAGCTCAAAAAAATCAGTAAATGCGTGGCAAATAACAAATGAAGTCAGAAAGGGTTGAAAATTGATGATGTGGCTTTGAATGGTGCATTTTGAACACAGAAAAAGTATGGAGTTCAAATAAGTTAAAAAAATGAAATCCCTTTGTATAACAGATGAGTTTCCGTATGAAACCCTGATACTTCGAAAGAGATTGTCCGTCTTGTACACGAAGTGCATAAAGTTTTTGCCGTAACCCTCACTACTTTCTTGCACATGCTATGTGGGTGAAATGATGATACCATGCCAACTTTCAACCTTTTCAGAGTTCATTTGTAGTGCTTTTCAATTTCAGGGTCTTATAGCTCAAAAAAATCAGTAAATGCATGGAAAATAACAGATGAAGTCAGAAAGGGTTTAAAATTGATGATGTGGCTTTGAATGGTGCATTTTGAACACAGAAAAAGTATGGAGTTCAAATAAGTTCAAAAAAATGAAATCCCTTTGTATGACAGACGATTTTCCGTATGAAACCCTGATACTTCGAAAGAGATTGTCCGTTTTGTACGCGAAGTGCATCCAGTTTTTGCCGTAACCCTCTCTACTTTCTTGCACATGCTATGTGGGTGAAATGATGATACCATGCCAACTTTCAACCTTTTAAGAGTTAATTTGTAGTGCTTTTCAATTTCAGGGTCTTATAGCTCAAAAAAATCAGTAAATGCATGGAAAATAACAAATGAAGTCAGAAAGGGTTGAAAATTGATGATGTGGCTTTGAATGGTGCATTTTGAACACAGAAAAACTATGGAGTTCAAATAAGTTCAAAAAAATGAAATCCCTGTGTATATCAGACGAGTTTCCGTATAAAACCCTGATACTTCGAAAGAGATTGTCCGTTTTGTACACGACGTGCATAAAGTTTTTGCCGTAACCCTCACTACTTTCTTGCACATGCTATGTGTGTGAAATGATGATACCATGCCTACTTTCAACATTTTCAGAGTTCATTTGTAGTGCTTTTCAATTTCAGGGTCTTATAGCTCGAAAAATCAGTAAATGCATGGAAAATAACAAATGAAGTCATAAAGGGTTGAAAATTGATGATGTGGCTTTGAATGGTGCATTTTGAACACAAAAAAACTATGGAGTTCAAATAAGTTCAAAAAAATGGAATCCCTTTGTATAACAGACGAGTTTCCGTATGAAACCCTGATACTTCGAAAGAGATTGTCCGTTTTGTACACGAAGTGCATCCAGTTTTTGCCGTAGCCTCTCTACTTTCTTGCACATGCTATGTGGGTGAAATGATGATACCATGCCAACTTTCAACCTTTTCAGAGTTCATTTGTAGTGCTTTTCAATTTCAGGGTCTTATAGCTCAAAAAAATCAGTAAATGCATGGAAAATAACATATGAAGTCAGAATGGGTTGAAAATTGATGATGTGGCTTCGAATGGTGCATTTTGAACATAGAAAAACTATGGAGTTCAAATAAGTTCAAAAAAATGAAATCCCTTTGTATAACAGACGAGTTTCAATATGAAACCCTGATACTTCGAAAGAGATTGTCCGTTTTGTACACGAAGTGCATCCATTTTTTGTCGTAACCCTCTGTATTTTCTTGCACATGCTAAGTGGGTGAAATGATGATACCATGCCAACTTTCAACCTTTTCAGAGTTCATTTGTAGTGCTTTTCAATTTCAGGGTCTTATAGCTCAAAAAAATCAGTAAATGCATGGAAAATAACTAATGAAGTCAGAAAGGGTTGAAAATTGATGATGTTGCTTTGAATGGTGCATTTTGAACACAAAAAACTAAGGAGTTCAAATAAGTTCAAAAAAATGAAATCCCTTTGTATAACAGACGAGTTTCCGTATGAAACCCTGATACTTCGAAAGAGATTGTCCGTTTTGTACACGAAGTGCATAAAGTTTTTGCCGTAACCCTCACTACTTTCTTGCACATGCTATGTGGGTGAAATGATGATACCATGCCAACTTTCAACCTTTTCAGAGGTCATTTGTAGTGCTTTTCAATTTCAGGGTCTTATAGCTCAAAAAAATCAGTAAATGCGTGGCAAATAACAAATGAAGTCAGAAAGGGTTGAAAATTGATGATGTGGCTTTGATTGGTGCATTTTGAACACAGAAAAAGTATGGAGTTCAAATAAGTTAAAAAAATGAAATCCCTTTGTATAACAGACGAGTTTCCGTATGAAACCTTGATACTTCGAAAGAGATTGTCCGTTTTGTACACGAAGTGCATAAAGTTTTTGCCGTAACCCTCACTACTTTCTTGCACATGCTATGTGGGTGACATGATGATACCATGCCAACTTTCAACGTTTTAAGAGATAATTTGTAGTGCTTTTCAATTTCAGGGTCTTATAGCTCAAAAAAATTAGTAAATACATGGCAAATAACAAATGAAGTCAGAAAGGGTTGAAAATTGATGATGTGGCTTTGAATGGTGCATTTTGAACACAGAAAAAGTACGGAGTTCAAATAAGTTCAAAAAAATGAAATCCCTTTGTGTGACAGACGATTTTCCGTATGAAACCCTGATACTTCGAAAGAGATTGTCCGTTTTGTACGCGAAGTGCATCCAGTTTTTGCCGTAACCCTCTCTACTTTCTTGCACATGCTATGTGGGTGAAATGATGATACCATGCCAACTTTCAACCTTTTAAGAGTTAATTTGTAGTGCTTTTCAATTTCAGGGTCTTATAGCTCAAAAAAATCAGTAAATGCATGGAAAATAACAAATGAAGTCAGAAAGGGTTGAAAATTGATGATGTGGCTTTGAATGGTGCATTTTGAACACAGAAAAACTATGGAGTTCAAATAAGTTCAAAAAAATGAAATCCCTGTGTATATCAGACGAGTTTCCGTATAAAACCCTGATACTTCGAAAGAGATTGTCCGTTTTGTACACGACGTGCATAAAGTTTTTGCCGTAACCCTCACTACTTTCTTGCAGATGCTATGTGGGTGAAATGATGAAACCATGCCAACTTTCAACCTTTTCAGAGTTCATTTGTAGTGCTTTTCAATTTCAGGGTCTTATAGCTCAAAAAATCAGTAAATGCATGGAAAATAACAAATGTAGTCAGAAAGGGTTGAAAATTGATGATGTGGCTTTGAATGGTGCATTTTGAACACAAAAAAACTATGAAGTTCAAATAAGTTCAAAAAAATGGAATCCCTTTGTATAACAGACGAGTTTCCGTATGAAACTCTGATACTTCGAAACAGATTGTTCGTTTTGTACACGAAGTGCATCTAGTTTTTGCCGTAACCCTCTGTACTTTCTAGCACATGCTATGTGGGTGAAATGATGATACCATGCCAACTTTCAACCTTTTCAGAGTTCATTCGTAGTGCTTTTCTATTTAAGGGTCTTATGGCTCAAAAAAGTCAGTAAATGCATGGAAAATAACAAATGAAGTCAGAAAGGGTTGAAAATTGATGATGTGGCTTTGAATGGTGCATTTTGAACACAGAAAAACTATGGAGTTCAAATAAGTTCAAAAAAATGAAATCCCTTTGTATAACAGACGAGTTTCCGTATGAAATCCTAATACTTCAAAAGAGATTGTCCGTTTTGTACACGAAGTGTATCCAGTTTTTGCCGTAACCCTCTCTAATTTCTTGCACATGCTATGTGGGTGAAATGATGATACCATGCTAACTTTCAACATTTTCAGAGGTCATTTGTAGTGCTTTTCAATTTCAGGGTCTTATAGCTCAAAAAATCAGTAAATGCATGGAAAATAACAAATGAAGTCATAAAGGGTTGAAAATTGATGATGTTGCTTTGAATGGTGCATTTTGAACACAAAAAAACTATGGAGTTCAAATAAGTTCAAAAAAATGAAATCCCTTTGTATATCAGACGAGTTCCGTATGAAACCCTGATACTTCGAAAGAGATTGTCCGTTTTGTACACGAAGTGCATCCAGTTTTTGCCGTAACCCTCTCTACTTTCTTGCAAATGCTATGTGGGTGAAATGATGATACCATGCCAACTTTCAACCTTTTCAGAGTTCATTTGTAGTGCTTTTCAATTTCAGGGTCTTATAGCTAAAAAAAATCAGTAAATGCATGGCAAATAACAAATGAAGTCAGAAAGGGTTGAAAATTGATGATGTGGCTTCGAATGGTGCATTTTGAACACAGAAAAAGTATGGAGTTCAAATAAGTAAAAAAAAATGAAATCCCTTTGTATAACAGACGAGTTTCCATATGAAACCCTGATACTTCGAAAGAGATTGTCCGTTTTGTATACGAAGTGCATCCATTTTTTGTCGTAACCCTCTGTATTTTCTTGCACATGCTAAGTGGGTGAAATGATGATACCATGCCAACTTTCAACCTTTTCAGAGTTCATTTGTAGTGCTTTTCAATTTCAGGGTCTTATAGCTCAAAAAAATCAGTAAATGCATGGAAAATAACTAATGAAGTCAGAAAGGGTTGAAAATTGATGATGTTGCTTTGAATGGTGCATTTTGAACACAAAAAACTATGGAGTTCAAATAAGTTCAAAAAAATGAAATCCCTTTGTATAACAGACGAGTTTCCGTATGAAACCCTGATACTTCGAAAGAGATTGTCCGTTTTGTACACGAAGTGCATAAAGTTTTTGCCGTAACCCTCACTACTTTCTTGCACATGCTATGTGGGTGAAATGATGATACCATGCCAACTTTCAACCTTTTAAGAGATAATTTGTAGTGCTTTTCAATTTCAGGGTCTTATAGCTCAAAAAAATCAGTAAATGCGTGGCAAATAACAAATGAAGTCAGAAAGGGTTGAAAATTGATGATGTGGCTTTGAATGGTGCATTTTGAACACAGAAAAAGTATGGAGTTCAAATAAGTTAAAAAAATGAAATCCCTTTGTATAACAGACGAGTTTCCGTATGAAACCTTGATACTTCGAAAGAGATTGTCCGTTTTGTACACGAAGTGCATAAAGTTTTTGCCGTAACCCTCACTACTTTCTTGCACATGCTATGTGGGTGAAATGATGATACCATGCCAACTTTCAACGTTTTAAGAGATAATTTGTAGTGCTTTTCAATTTCAGGGTCTTATAGCTCAAAAAAATTAGTAAATGCATGGCAAATAACAAATGAAGTCAGAAAGGGTTGAAAATTGATGATGTGGCTTTGAATGGTGCATTTTGAACACAGAAAAAGTACGGAGTTCAAATAAGTTCAAAAAAATGAAATCCCTTTGTATGACAGACGATTTTCCGTATGAAACCCTGATACTTCGAAAGAGATTGTCCGTTTTGTACGCGAAGTGCATCCAGTTTTTGCCGTAACCCTCTCTACTTTCTTGCACATGCTATGTGGGTGAAATGATGATACCATGCCAACTTTCAACCTTTTAAGAGTTAATTTGTAGTGCTTTTCAATTTCAGGGTCTTATAGCTCAAAAAAATCAGTAAATGCATGGAAAGTAACAAATGAAGTCAGAAAGGGTTGAAAATTGATGATGTGGCTTTGAATGGTGCATTTTGAACACAGAAAAACTATGGAGTTCAAATAAGTTCAAAAAAATGAAATCCCTGTGTATATCAGACGAGTTTCCGTATAAAACCCTGATACTTCGAAAGAGATTGTCCGTTTTGTACACGACGTGCATAAAGTTTTTGCCGTAACCCTCACTACTTTCTTGCACATGCTATGTGGGTGAAATGATGAAACCATGCCAACTTTCAACCTTTTCAGAGTTCATTTGTAGTGCTTTTCAATTTCAGGGTCTTATAGCTCAAAAAATCAGTAAATGCATGGAAAATAACAAATGTAGTCAGAAAGGGTTGAAAATTGATGATGTGGCTTTGAATGGTGCATTTTGAACACAAAAAAACTATGAAGTTCAAATAAGTTCAAAAAAATGGAATCCCTTTGTATAACAGACGAGTTTCCGTATGAAACTCTGATACTTCGAAACAGATTGTTCGTTTTGTACACGAAGTGCATCTAGTTTTTGCCGTAACCCTCTGTACTTTCTAGCACATGCTATGTGGGTGAAATGATGATACCATGCCAACTTTCAACCTTTTCAGAGTTCATTCGTAGTGCTTTTCTATTTAAGGGTCTTATAGCTCAAAAAAGTCAGTAAATGCATGGAAAATAACAAATGAAGTCAGAAAGGGTTGAAAATTGATGATGTGGCTTTGAATGGTGCATTTTGAACACAGAAAAACTATGGAGTTCAAATAAGTTCAAAAAAATGAAATCCCTTTGTATAACAGACGAGTTTCCGTATGAAATCCTAATACTTCAAAAGAGATTGTCCGTTTTGTACACGAAGTGTATCCAGTTTTTGCCGTAACCCTCTCTAATTTCTTGCACATGCTATGTGGGTGAAATGATGATACCATGCTAACTTTCAACATTTTCAGAGGTCATTTGTAGTGCTTTTCAATTTCAGGGTCTTATAGCTCAAAAAATCAGTAAATGCATGGAAATAACAAATGAAGTCATAAAGGGTTGAAAATTGATGATGTTGCTTTGAATGGTGCATTTTGAACACAAAAAAACTATGGAGTTCAAATAAGTTTAAAAAAATGAAATCCCTTTGTATATCAGACGAGTTTCCGTATGAAACCCTGATACTTCGAAAGAGATTGTCCGTTTTGTACGCGAAGTGCATCCAGTTTTTGCCGTAACCCTCTCTACTTTCTTGCACATGCTATGTGGGTGAAATGATGATACCATGCCAACTTTCAACCTTTTAAGAGTTAATTTGTAGTGCTTTTCAATTTCAGGGTCTTATAGCTCAAAAAAATCAGTAAATGCATGGAAAATAACAAATGAAGTCAGAAAGGGTTGAAAATTGATGATGTGGCTTTGAATGGTGCATTTTGAACACAGAAAAACTATGGAGTTCAAATAAGTTCAAAAAAATGAAATCCCTGTGTATATCAGACGAGTTTCCGTATAAAACCCTGATACTTCGAAAGAGATTGTCCGTTTTGTACACGACGTGCATAAAGTTTTTGCCGTAACCCTCACTACTTTCTTGCACATGCTATGTGGGTGAAATGATGAAACCATGCCAACTTTCAACCTTTTCAGAGTTCATTTGTAGTGCTTTTCAATTTCAGGGTCTTATAGCTCAAAAAATCAGTAAATGCATGGAAAATAACAAATGTAGTCAGAAAGGGTTGAAAATTGATGATGTGGCTTTGAATGGTGCATTTTGAACACAAAAAAACTATGAAGTTCAAATAAGTTCAAAAAAATGGAATCCCTTTGTATAACAGACGAGTTTCCGTATGAAACTCTGATACTTCGAAACAGATTGTTCGTTTTGTACACGAAGTGCATCTAGTTTTTGCCGTAACCCTCTGTACTTTCTAGCACATGCTATGTGGGTGAAATGATGATACCATGCCAACTTTCAACCTTTTCAGAGTTCATTCGTAGTGCTTTTCTATTTAAGGGTCTTATAGCTCAAAAAAGTCAGTAAATGCATGGAAAATAACAAATGAAGTCAGAAAGGGTTGAAAATTGATGATGTGGCTTTGAATGGTGCATTTTGAACACAGAAAAACTATGGAGTTCAAATAAGTTCAAAAAAATGAAATCCCTTTGTATAACAGACGAGTTTCCGTATGAAATCCTAATACTTCAAAAGAGATTGTCCGTTTTGTACACGAAGTGTATCCAGTTTTTGCCGTAACCCTCTCTAATTTCTTGCACATGCTATGTGGGTGAAATGATGATACCATGCTAACTTTCAACATTTTCAGAGGTCATTTGTAGTGCTTTTCAATTTCAGGGTCTTATAGCTCAAAAAATCAGTAAATGCATGGAAATAACAAATGAAGTCATAAAGGGTTGAAAATTGATGATGTTGCTTTGAATGGTGCATTTTGAACACAAAAAAACTATGGAGTTCAAATAAGTTTAAAAAAATGAAATCCCTTTGTATATCAGACGAGTTTCCGTATGAAACCCTGATACTTCGAAAGAGATTGTCCGTTTTGTACACGAAGTGCATCCAGTTTTTGCCGTAACCCTCTCTACTTTCTTGCAAATGCTATGTGGGTGAAATGATGATACCATGCCAACTTTCAACCTTTTCAGAGTTCATTTGTAGTGCTTTTCAATTTCAGGGTCTTATAGCTCAAAAAAATCAGTAAATGCATGGCAAATAACAAATGAAGTCAGAAAGGGTTGAAAATTGATGATGTGGCTTCGAATGGTGCATTTTGAACACAGAAAAAGTATGGAGTTCAAATAAGTAAAAAAAATGAAATCCCTTTGTATAACAGACGAGTTTCCATATGAAACCCTGATACTTCGAAAGAGATTGTCCGTTTTGTATACGAAGTGCATCCATTTTTTGTCGTAACCCTCTGTATTTTCTTGCACATGCTAAGTGGGTGAAATGATGATACCATGCCAACTTTCAACCTTTTCAGAGTTCATTTGTAGTGCTTTTCAATTTCAGGGTCTTATAGCTCAAAAAAATCAGTAAATGCATGGAAAATAACTAATGAAGTCAGAAAGGGTTGAAAATTGATGATGTTGCTTTGAATGGTGCATTTTGAACACAAAAAACTATGGAGTTCAAATAAGTTCAAAAAAATGAAATCCCTTTGTATAACAGACGAGTTTCCGTATGAAACCCTGATACTTCGAAAGAGATTTTCCGTTTTGTACACGAAGTGCATAAAGTTTTTGCCGTAACCCTCACTACTTTCTTGCACATGCTATGTGGGTGAAATGATGATACCATGCCAACTTTCAACCTTTTAAGAGATAATTTGTAGTGCTTTTCAATTTCAGGGTCTTATAGCTCAAAAAAATCAGTAAATGCGTGGCAAATAACAAATGAAGTCAGAAAGGGTTGAAAATTGATGATGTGGCTTTGAATGGTGCATTTTGAACACAGAAAAAGTATGGAGTTCAAATAAGTTAAAAAAATGAAATCCCTTTGTATAACAGACGAGTTTCCGTATGAAACCTTGATACTTCGAAAGAGATTGTCCGTTTTGTACACGAAGTGCATAAAGTTTTTGCCGTAACCCTCACTACTTTCTTGCACATGCTATGTGGGTGAAATGATGATACCATGCCAACTTTCAACGTTTTAAGAGATAATTTGTAGTGTTTTTCAATTTCAGGGTCTTATAGCTCAAAAAAATTAGTAAATGCATGGCAAATAACAAATGAAGTCAGAAAGGGTTGAAAATTGATGATGTGGCTTTGAATGGTGCATTTTGAACACAGATAAACTATGGAGTTCAAATAAGTTCAAAAAATGAAATCCCTTTGTATAACAGACGAGTTTCCGTATGAAACCCTGATACTTCAAAAGAGATTGTCCGTTTTCTACACGAAGTGCATCCAGTTTTTGCCGTCACCCTCACTACTTTCTTGCACATGCTATGTGGGTGAAATAATGATACCATGCCAACTTTCAACCTTTTAAGAGATAATTTGTAGTGCTTTTCAATTTCAGGGTCTTATAGCTCAAAAAAATCAGTAAATGCATGGCAAATAACAAATGAAGTCAGAAAGGGTTGAAAATTGATGATGTGGCTTTGAATGGTGCATTTTGAACACAGAAAAAATATGGAGTTCAAATAAGTTAAAAAATGAAATCCCTTTGTATAATAGACGAGTTTCCGTATGAAACCTTGATACTTCGAAAGAGATTGTCAGTTTTGTATACGAAGTGCATCCAGTTTTTGCCGTAACCCTCACTACTTTCTTGCACATGCTATGTGGGTGAAATGATGATACCATGCCAACTTTCAACCTTTTAAGAGATAATTTGTAGTGCTTTTCAATTTCAGGGTCTTATAGCTCAAAAAAATCAGTAAATGCATGGCAAATAACAAATGAAGTCAGAAAGGGTTGAAAATTGATGATGTGGCTTTGAATGGTGCATTTTGAACACAGAAAAACTATGGAGTTCAAATAAGTTCAAAAAAATGAAATCCCTGTGTATATCAGACGAGTTTCCGTATAAAACCCTGATACTTCGAAAGAGATTGTCCGTTTTGTACACGAAGTGCATAAAGTTTTTGCCGTAACCCTCTCTACTTTCTTGCACATGCTATGTGGGTGAAATGATGAAACCATGCCAACTTTCAACCTTTTCAGAGTTTATTTGTAGTGCATTTCAATTTCAGGGTCTTGTAGCTCAAAAAATCAGTAAATGCATGGAAAATAACAAATGAAGTAAGAAAGGGTTGAAAATTGATGATGTGGCTTCGAATGGTGCATTTTGAACACAGAAAAAGTATGGAGTTCAAATAAGTAAAAAAAATGAAATCCCTTTGTATAACAGACGAGTTTCCCTATGAAACCCTGATACTTCGAAAGAGATTGTCCGTTTTGTATACGAAGTGCATCCATTTTTTGTCGTAACCCTCTGTATTTTCTTGCACATGCTAAGTGGGTGAAATGATGATACCATGCCAACTTTCAACCTTTTCAGAGTTCATTTGTAGTGCTTTTCAATTTCAGGGTCTTATAGCTCAAAAAAATCAGTAAATGCATGGAAAATAACTAATGAAGTCAGAAAGGGTTGAAAAAAGAAAGTCAGAAAGGGTTGAAAATTGATGATGTTGCTTTGAATGGTGCATTTTGAACACAAAAAACTATGGAGTTCAAATAAGTTCAAAAAAATGAAATCCCTTTGTATAACAGACGAGTTTCCGTTATGAAACCCTGATACTTCGAAAGAGATTATCCGTTTTGTACACGAAGTGCATAAAGTTTTTTGCCGTAACCCTCACTACTTTCTTGCACATGCTATGTGGGTGAAATGATGATACCATGCCAACTTTCAACCTTTTAAGAGATAATTTGTAGTGCTTTTCAATTTCAGGGTCATATAGCTCAAAAAAATCAGTAAATGCATGGCAAATAACAAATGAAGTCAGAAAGGGTTGAAAATTGATGACGTGGCTTTGAATGGTGCATTTTGAACACAGAAAAAGTATGGAGTTCAAATAAGTTAAAAAAATGAAAATCCCTTTGTATAACAGACGAGTTTCCGTATGAAACCTTGATACTTCGAAAGAGATTGTCCGTTTTGTACACGAAGTGCATAAAGTTTTTGCCGTAACCCTCACTACTTTCTTGCACATGCTATGTGGGTGAAATGATGATACCATGCCAACTTTCAACGTTTTAAGAGATAATTTGTAGTGCTTTTCAATTTCAGGGTCTTATAGCTCAAAAAAAATTAGTAAATGCACTGGCAAATAACCAAATGAAGTCAGAAAGGGTTGAAAATTGATGATGTGGCTTTGAATGGTGCATTTTGAACACAGATAAACTATGGAGTTCAAATAAGTTCAAAAAAAATGAAATCCCTTTGTATAACAGACGAGTTTCCGTATGAAACCCTGATACTTCAAAAGAGATTGTCCGTTTTCTACACGAAGTGCATCCAGTTTTTGCCCGTCACCCTCACTACTTTCTTGCACATGCTATGTGGGTGAAATAATGATACCATGCCAACTTTCAACCTTTTAAGAGATAATTTGTAGTGCTTTTCAATTTCAGGGTCTTATAGCTCAAAAAAAATCAGTAAATGCATGGCAAATAACAAATGAAGTCAGAAAGGGTTGAAAATTGATGATGTGGCTTTTGAATGGTGGCATTTTGAACACAGAAAAAGTATGGAGTTCAAATAAGTTAAAAAAATGAAATCCCTTTGTATCACAGACGAGTTTCCGTATGAAACCTTGATACTTCGAAAGAGATTGTCCGTTTTGTATACGAAGTGCATCCAGTTTTTGCCGTAACCCTCACTACTTTCTTGCACATGCTATGTGGGTGAAATGATGATACCATGCCAACTTTCAACCTTTTAAGAGATAATTTGTAGTGCTTTTCAATTTCAGGGTCTTATAGCTCAAAAAAATCAGTAAATGCATGGCAAATAACAAATGAAGTCAGAAAGGGTTGAAAATTGATGATGTGGCTTTGAATGGTGCATTTTGAACACAGAAAAACTATGGAGTTCAAATAAGTTCAAAAAAATGAAATCCCTGTGTATATCAGACGAGTTTCCGTATAAAACCCTGATACTTCGAAAGAGATTGTCCGTTTTGTACACGACGTGCATAAAGTTTTTGCCGTAACCCTCACTACTTTCTTGCACATGCTATGTGGGTGAAATGATGAAACCATGCCAACTTTCAACCTTTTCAGAGTTCATTTGTAGTGCTTTTCAATTTCAGGGTCTTATAGCTCAAAAAATCAGTAAATGCATGGAAAATAACAAATGAAGTCAGAAAGGGTTGAAAATTGATGATGTGGCTGTTGAATGGTGCATTTTGAACACAAAAAAACTATGAAGTTCAAATAAGTTCAAAAAAATGGAATCCCTTTGTATAACAGACGAGTTTCCGTATGAAACTCTGATACTTCGAAACAGATTGTTCGTTTTGTACACGAAGTGCATCTAGTTTTTGCCGTAACCCTCTGTACTTTCTAGCACATGCTATGTGGGTGAAATGATGATACCATGCCAACTTTCAACCTTTTCAGAGTTCATTCGTAGTGCTTTTCTATTTAAGGGTCTTATAGCTCAAAAAAGTCAGTAAATGCATGGAAAATAACAAATGAAGTCAGAAAGGGTTGAAAATTGATGATGTGGCTTTGAATGGTGCATTTTGAACACAGAAAAACTATGGAGTTCAAATAAGTTCAAAAAAATGAAATCCCTTTGTATAACAGACGAGTTTCCGTATGAAATCCTAATACTTCAAAAGAGATTGTCCGTTTTGTACACAAAGTGTATCCAGTTTTTGCCGTAACCCTCTCTAATTTCTTGCACATGCTATGTGGGTGAAATGATGATACCATGCTAACTTTCAACATTTTCAGAGGTCATTTGTAGTGCTTTTCAATTTCAGGGTCTTATAGCTCAAAAAATCAGTAAATGCATGGAAAATAACAAATGAAGTCATAAAGGGTTGAAAATTGATGATGTTGCTTTGAATGGTGCATTTTGAACACAAAAAAACTATGGAGTTCAAATAAGTTCAAAAAAATGAAATCCCTTTGTATATCAGACGAGTTTCCGTATGAAACCCTGATACTTCGAAAGAGATTGTCCGTTTTGTACACGAAGTGCATCCAGTTTTTGCCGTAACCCTCTCTACTTTCTTGCAAATGCTATGTGGGTGAAATGATGATACCATGCCAACTTTCAACCTTTTCAGAGATAATTTGTAGTGCTTTTCAATTTCAGGGTCTTATAGCTCAAAAAAATCAGTAAATGCATGGCAAATAACAAATGAAGTCAGAAAGGGTTGAAAATTGATGATGTGGCTTCGAATGGTGCATTTTGAACACAGAAAAAGTATGGAGTTCAAATAAGTAAAAAAAATGAAATCCCTTTGTATAACAGACGACTGTCCATATGAAACCCTGATAC
>NW_027333437.1:0-33900 GCF_002575655.3 Aegilops tauschii subsp. strangulata | reverse complement strand
GATTTTGCCAAAAATGCGGGGTAGAATTTGTGGATTCTCGGATACGAAGATATCAAATGGGATACATCAAACTCGCATGTCCCGTGACTCATGTGTGGTATTTGAAAGGTCTTCCTAGTTATATCGCGAATCTTTTAGATAAACCTCTTAAGAAGTTGGAGGGCCTAGTATACGGCGATTTCTCTTTTGCTAGGCCCAGCACTAAAAAACCCACTTTTTTACGATTACGAGGTTTATTCGAAGAGGAAATTGCATCCTGTAACCACAGCATTTCTCCCTTTTTTTCTACCCCAGGCTTTGCAACATTTCGAAATCGGGAAATTGCGACAGGAGCAGGTGCTATTAGAGAACAATTAGCAGATTTGGATTTGCGAATTATTATAGAGAATTCTTTGGTCGAATGGAAGGAATTAGAAGACGAGGGGTATAGTGGAGATGAGTGGGAAGATAGAAAAAGACGAATAAGAAAAGTTTTTTTGATTAGACGCATGCAATTGGCGAAACATTTTATTCAAACAAATGTAGAACCAGAATGGATGGTTTTGTGCTTATTACCGGTTCTTCCTCCCGAATTGAGACCTATTGTTTATAGGTCTGGAGATAAAGTAGTGACTTCAGACATTAATGAACTTTATAAGAGAGTTATCCGTCGGAACAACAATCTTGCCTATCTATTAAAAAGAAGTGAATTAGCGCCAGCAGATTTAGTAATGTGCCAGGAAAAATTGGTACAAGAAGCCGTGGATACACTTCTTGATAGTGGGTCCCGCGGGCAACCGACGAGGGATGGTCACAATAAAGTATACAAATCACTTTCAGATGTAATTGAAGGTAAAGAGGGAAGGTTTCGCGAGACTCTGCTTGGGAAACGGGTCGATTACTCGGGGCGTTCTGTCATTGTTGTGGGTCCTTCGCTTTCATTACATCAATGTGGATTACCTCTAGAGATAGCAATAAAGCTTTTTCAGCTATTTGTAATTCGCGATTTAATCACGAAACGCGCCACTTCTAATGTAAGGATTGCTAAAAGGAAAATTTGGGAAAAAGAACCCATTGTATGGGAAATACTTCAAGAAGTTATGCGGGGACATCCTGTACTGTTAAATAGAGCACCTACCCTGCATAGATTAGGCATACAGGCCTTTCAACCCACTTTAGTAGAGGGGCGTACTATTTCTTTACACCCATTAGTGTGTAAGGGTTTCAATGCGGACTTTGATGGAGATCAAATGGCTGTTCATCTACCTTTATCCTTGGAAGCTCAGGCAGAAGCCCGTTTACTTATGTTTTCTCATATGAATCTCTTATCTCCCGCTATTGGGGATCCTATTTGCGTACCAACCCAAGACATGCTTATCGGGCTTTATGTATTAACGATTGGAAAGCGTCGAGGTATTTGTGCAAATAGATATAATAGTTGCAGAAACTACCCAAATCTAAAAGTAAATTACAATAATAATAATAATTCTAAATATAGGAAAGATAAAGAACCCCATTTTTCTAGTTCTTATGATGCACTGGGAGCTTATAGACAAAAACTAATCAGTTTAGATAGTCCCTTGTGGCTACGATGGAACCTGGATCAACGCGTCATTGGGTCAAGAGAAGTTCCGATTGAAGTTCAATATGAATCTTTGGGGACTTATCATGAGATTTATGCCCACTATCTAATAATGGGAAATAGAAAAAAAGAAATTCGTTCGATATACATTCGAACCACTCTTGGTCATATTTCTTTTTATAGAGAAATAGAGGAAGCCATACAAGGATTTAGTCAGGCCTATTCATACACTACCTAAACAAGAAAGAAAGTTAGATTCGGCGATGCCCCTCCCCTTTCGGGGGGCATTCCGATTTCCCTAGTATCATCATTATTTGCCACGCGAATCCAGATTGAGATTGAGGCAAGTTAATTAAATTTTCGAATCACTGACTCAGGCCCATTGTCGAATCCTACTCAGCAATTGTCGAATCCTACTCAGCCGAAAAGGGGGTACTTATGTATGGCGGAACGGGCCAATCTGGTCTTTCATAATAAAGAGATAGACGGAACTGGTATGAAACGACTTATTAGCAGATTAATAGATCATTTTGGAATGGGATATACATCCCATATACTGGATCAACTAAAGACTCTGGGCTTCCATCAAGCCACTACTACATCGATTTCGTTAGGAATCGAGGATCTTTTAACAATACCCTCTAAGGGATGGTTAGTCCAAGACGCGGAACAACAGAGTTTTCTTTTGGAGAAACACTATTATTATGGGGCTGTACACGCGGTAGAAAAATTACGCCAATCTGTTGAGATATGGTATGCGACAAGTGAATATTTGAAACAAGAAATGAATTCAAATTTTCGGATAACGGATCCTTCTAATCCAGTCTATCTAATGTCTTTTTCAGGAGCCAGAGGAAATGCATCTCAAGTACACCAATTAGTAGGTATGAGAGGATTAATGTCGGACCCTCAAGGACAAATGATTGATTTACCTATTCAAAGCAATTTACGCGAGGGACTTTCTTTGACAGAATATATAATTTCCTGCTATGGAGCCCGCAAAGGGGTTGTAGATACTGCTGTGCGAACAGCAGATGCTGGATATCTTACACGTAGACTTGTTGAAGTAGTTCAACATATTATTGTGCGTAGAAGAGATTGTGGTACTATCCGAGGTATTTCTGTAAGTCCTCAAAATGGGATGACGGAAAAACTTTTTGTCCAAACACTAATTGGTCGTGTATTAGCAGACGATATATATATCGGTTCACGATGCATTGCCGCGCGAAATCAAGATATTGGAATTGGATTAGTCAATCGATTCATAACTGCCTTTCGAGCACAACCATTTCGAGCACAACCAATATATATTAGAACCCCCTTTACTTGCCGAAGCACTTCTTGGATCTGTCAATTATGCTATGGCCGGAGTCCTACTCATAGTGATCTGGTCGAATTGGGAGAAGCCGTAGGTATTATTGCGGGTCAATCAATTGGGGAGCCAGGGACTCAACTAACATTAAGAACTTTTCATACTGGCGGAGTATTCACAGGGGGTACTGCCGACCTTGTACGATCCCCTTCGAATGGAAAAATAAAATTCAATGAGAATTTGGTTCACCCCACACGTACCCGTCATGGGCAGCCTGCTTTTCTATGTTATATAGACTTGCATGTAACTATTCAGAGTCAAGATATTCTATATAGTGTGAATATTCCCTCAAAAAGCTTGATTCTAGTGCAAAATGATCAATATGTAAAATCCGAACAAGTAATTGCGGAGATTCGTGCCGGAACGTCCACTTTACATTTTAAAGAAAGGGTACAAAAGCATATTTATTCTGAATCAGACGGCGAAATGCACTGGAGTACTGATGTTTACCATGCGCCCGAATATCAATATGGTAATCTTCGCCGATTACCAAAAACAAGCCATTTATGGATATTGTCAGTAAGTATGTGCAGATCCAGTATAGCGTCTTTTTCACTCCACAAGGATCAAGATCAAATGAATACTTATGGTAAAAAAGATAGGGAAATTCTTGATTATTCAACGTCGGATCGAATCATGTCCAATGGCCATTGGAATTTTATCTATCCTTCTATTTTTCAAGATAATTCAGATTTGTTGGCGAAAAAGCGAAGAAATAGGTTCGTCATTCCATTACAATATCATCAAGAACAAGAGAAAGAACTAATATCCTGTTTTGGGATTTCGATTGAAATCCCCCTTATGGGTGTTTTACGTAGAAATACTATTTTTGCTTATTTTGACGATCCCCGATACAGAAAAGATAAAAAGGGTTCAGGAATTGTTAAATTTAGATATAGGACCCTAGAAGAAGAATATAGGACTCGAGCGGAAGACTCAGAAGAGGAATATGAGACCCTAGAAGACGAATACAGGACCCGAGAGGACGAATATGAATATGAAACCCTAGAAGAATCTAAATATGGAATCCTAGAAGACGAATACGAATATGAAACCCTAGAAGACGAATATGGGAGCCCAGAAAACGAATATGGGAACCCAGAGAACGAATATAGGACTTTAGAGAAAGACTCAGAAGAGGAATATGGGAGCCCAGAGAGCAAATATAGGACCCAAGAGGACGAATATGGAACTCTAGAGGAAGACTCAGAAGACGAATATGGCAGCCCCGGGGAAAGCGCAGAGGAAAAATATGGTACTTTAGAGGAAGACTCAGAAGAAGATTCAGAGGACGAATACGAGAGCCCAGAGGAAGATTCCATCTTAAAAAAAGAGGGTTTGATTGAGCATCGAGGAACAAAAGAATTTAGTCTAAAATACCAAAAAGAAGTAGATCGGTTTTTTTTCATTCTTCAAGAACTTCATATCTTGCCGAGATCTTCATCCCTAAAGATACTTGACAATAGTATTATTGGAGTGGATACACAACTCACAAAAAATACAAGAAGTCGACTAGGCGGACTGGTCCGAGTGAAGAGAAAAAAAAGCCATACGGAACTCAAAATATTTTCCGGAGATATTCATTTTCCTGAAGAGGCGGATAAGATATTAGGTGGCTGTTTGATACCGCCAGAAAGACAAAAAAAAGATTCTAAGGAATCAAAAAAAAGGAAAAATTGGGTCTATGTTCAACGGAAAAAAATTCTCAAGAGCAAGGAAAAGTATTTTGTTTCCGTTCGCCCTACAGTGGCATATGAAATGGACGAAGGAAGAAATTTAGCAACACTTTTCCCGCAGGATCTCTTGCAAGAAGAAAATAATCTCCAAATTCGACTTGTCAATTTTATTTCTCATGAAAATAGCAAGTTAACTCAAAGAATTTATCACACAAATAGTCAATTTGTTAGAACTTGCTTAGTAGTGAATTGGGAACAAGAAGAAAAAGAAAAGGCTGGTGCTTCCCTTGTTGAGGTAAGAGCAAATGATCTTATTCGCGATTTCCTAAGAATTGAGTTAGTCAAGTCCACTATTTCGTATACACGAAAAAGGTATGGTAGGACAAGTGCAGGACCGATTCCCCATAATAGGTTAGATCGCGCCAATATCAATTCTTTTTATTCCAAGGCGAAGATTGAATCACTTAGCCAACATCCAGAAGCTATTGGCACTTTGTTGAATCGAAATAAAGAATACCACTCTTTGATGATTTTGTCGGCATCCAACTGTTCTCGAATTGGTTTATTCAAGAATTCAAAACATCCCAATGCGATAAAAGAATGGAATCCTAGAATTCCTATTCGAGAAATTTTTGGGCCCTTAGGCGCTATTGTAGCTAGTATATCGCATTTTTCTTCATCTTACTATTTACTAACGCATAATAAAATCCTGTTAAAAAAATATTTGTTCGTTGACAATTTAAAACAAACCTTCCAAGTACTTCAAGAACTTAAATACTCTTTAATAGATGAAAATAAAAGGATTTCTAATTTCGATAGTAACATAATGTTGGATCCATTCCTTTTGAATTGTCACTTTGTCCATCATGATTCTTGGGAAGAGACATTGGCAATAATTCACCTTGGACAATTTATTTGTGAAAATGTATGTCTATTTAAATCGCACATAAAAAAATCCGGTCAAATTTTCATTGTAAATATGAATTCCTTTGTTATAAGAGCAGCTAAACCTTATTTGGCCACTACAGGAGCAACTGTTAATGGTCATTATGGAGAAATCCTTTACAAGGGAGATAGGTTAGTTACGTTTATATATGAAAAATCGAGATCTAGTGACATAACGCAAGGTCTTCCAAAAGTGGAACAAATCTTTGAAGCGCGTTCAATTGATTCATTATCCCCGAATCTCGAAAGGAGAATTGAGGATTGGAATGAGCGTATACCAAGAATTCTTGGGGTCCCTTGGGGATTCTTGATTGGAGCTGAGCTAACCATAGCCCAAAGTCGTATCTCTTTGGTTAATAAAATCCAAAAGGTTTATCGATCCCAAGGGGTACAGATCCATAATAGACATATAGAGATTATTATACGCCAAGTAACATCAAAAGTGCGGGTTTCCGAAGATGGAATGTCTAATGTTTTTTCGCCTGGGGAATTAATCGGACTATTGCGAGCGGAACGAGCAGGACGAGCTTTGGATGAATCGATCTATTATCGGGCAATCTTATTGGGAATAACAAGGGCTTCCCTAAATACCCAAAGTTTCATATCTGAAGCAAGTTTTCAAGAAACTGCTCGAGTTTTAGCAAAAGCTGCCCTACGAGGTCGCATTGATTGGTTGAAAGGCTTGAAAGAAAACGTAGTTCTGGGGGGGATTATACCTGTTGGTACCGGATTCCAAAAATTTGTGCATCGTTCCCCACAAGACAAGAACCTTTATTTCGAAATAAAAAAAAAAAATCTATTCGCGTCGGAAATGAGAGATTTTTTGTTTCTCCATACAGAATTAGTTTCTTCAGATTCTGACGTAACAAACAATTTTTATGAGACATAAGAACCCCCATTTAACATTTAACCCTATATCATTTAAGGATACATAAAAAATATTTTTTATTTCAAGCTATTTCGGATCTTTCTTAATCTTCAAAAAGAACTAAATTCCGTAATGGAATGGTAGGGTTAAAAAAAAAAGGAAGTGTGGAAAAAATGACAAGAAGATATTGGAACATTAATTTGAAAGAGATGATAGAAGCAGGAGTTCATTTTGGTCATGGTATTAAGAAATGGAATCCTAAAATGGCCCCTTACATTTCGGCAAAGCGTAAAGGTACTCATATTATAAATCTCGCTAGAACGGCTCGTTTTTTATCAGAAGCTTGTGATTTAGTTTTTGATGCAGCAAGTCAGGGAAAAAGTTTCTTAATTGTTGGTACCAAAAAAAGAGCAACAGATTTAGTAGCATCAGCTGCAATAAGGGCTCGTTGTCATTATGTTAATAAAAAGTGGTTCAGTGGTATGTTAACGAATTGGTCGATTACGAAAACTAGACTTTCTCAATTTAGAGACTTAAGAGCAGAAGAAAAAATGGGAAAATTCCACCATCTCCCAAAAAGAGATGTGGCAATCTTGAAGAGAAAATTATCTACCTTGCAAAGGTATCTCGGCGGGATCAAATATATGACGAGATTGCCAGACATTGTGATCGTCCTTGATCAGCAAAAAGAGTATATAGCTCTTCGGGAATGTGCCATTTTGGGGATTCCTACTATTTCTTTAGTCGATACAAATTGTGACCCGGATCTCGCGAATATATCGATTCCAGCCAACGATGACACTATGACTTCAATTCGATTGATTCTTAACAAATTAGTATTTTCAATTTGTGAGGGCCGTTCTCTCTATATAAGAAATCGTTGATTAAGAATATATAGTGAATTCTTGGGCAACTGCGTAAATTTATGGAATCACTTACTTTACTATATCTTTTTTTTTGCATAGAATTTTTTTTGCATAGAAAAAAGAAGGGGAATATTGATATATATTAGAGGGTATTGATATATATTATGATCTGATGTGCTTTCTTGGTATCCTAAATATAAGATTAATACTTCAAGTTGCTGAGTTGAGAAAGAGATGGTTGAATCAAAAGAATTCCTTTTTTGAAGTTCAATTTTTATCAGAGGACAATATGAATATTATACCTTGTTCCATTAAAACACTCAAGGGGTTATACGATATATCGGGTGTAGAAGTAGGCCAACACTTCTATTGGCAAATAGGAGGTTTCCAAATTCATGCCCAAGTACTCATCACTTCTTGGGTCGTAATTACTATCTTGCTAGGTTCAGTTGTCATAGCTGTTCGGAATCCACAAACCATCCCGACCGACGGTCAGAATTTTTTTGAATATGTCCTTGAGTTTATTCGAGACTTGAGCAAAACTCAGATTGGAGAAGAATATGGTCCCTGGGTTCCCTTTATTGGAACTATGTTCCTTTTTATTTTTGTTTCGAATTGGTCGGGTGCTCTTTTACCTTGGAAAATTATAGAGTTACCCCATGGGGAATTAGCAGCGCCCACGAATGATATAAATACTACTGTTGCTTTAGCTTTACTCACGTCAGCGGCATATTTTTATGCTGGTCTTAGCAAAAAAGGATTGAGCTATTTCGAGAAATATATTAAACCAACTCCAATCCTTTTACCAATTAACATCCTAGAAGATTTCACAAAACCATTATCGCTTAGCTTTCGACTTTTCGGGAATATATTGGCGGATGAATTAGTCGTTGTTGTTCTTGTTTCTTTAGTCCCCTTAGTAATCCCTATACCGGTCATGTTTCTTGGATTATTTACAAGCGGTATTCAAGCTCTTATTTTTGCAACATTAGCCGCAGCCTATATAGGTGAATCCATGGAGGGTCATCATTGAATTGACTCTTTTTGGAAATAGTATTTTTTTTTGCAGCTTAGCTCAATTCATGCATGGTTCCAGATAATCTGCTTGGTTGCAAAAAAATAGTTAGAAATGCGTATGAATATATAGCCTAGAGTTGTAGGAGAGAGAATAGACTATATTATGGAATTTTCAAAGTATATATGCATTAAGGAGGGTGGAGTCAGGCTAGATCTATACTATAATATCCTTAATGTCTATAAGTGGAGTCCTCTTTTATGCGGGTTTCCACTTTAAGCAATGATTTTAGAATCCGATTCAATAGAAAATGAGAAAATATGCAAACAAAATAGAAGAAACAAATGTATATATATATAGGATATTATATTATATATTCCTAGGTTAGATTCATTATCTAATCCGATATATGGATATGGAATTCCCTTCTATGTAGTTCGGACAATTCACATTATCATTTCAATTTGATTTCAATTTGTACTTTTTAGTTACTTTACTTCTCCCCAATAGAGCTTAGAAGTAAGAATTTATTGGTTGATTGTATCCTTAACCATTTCTTTTTTTTGACACGAGGAACTACTCACCATGAATCCACTAATTGCTGCTGCTTCTGTTATTGCTGCTGGATTGGCCGTAGGGCTTGCTTCTATTGGACCTGGAGTTGGTCAAGGTACTGCTGCAGGACAAGCTGTAGAAGGTATTGCGAGACAGCCAGAAGCAGAAGGTAAAATACGAGGTACTTTATTGCTTAGTCTAGCTTTTATGGAAGCTTTAACAATTTATGGACTAGTTGTGGCACTAGCGCTTTTATTTGCGAACCCTTTTGTTTAATCTTAAAAAAAAATTCTTTCGATTTCGATTAGATACTTTTTTCTTTTTTTAGTAAATTGGTATTTGCTTCCGCAATTCCAATTATATCAATACTTTATTTAATTTACTCCTATTTATTACTCCTGGAATTATCTATTTATCGGGACAGATAATACCCCATTCTAGGAAGGGCTGAGTTGAGTATTATTAATTTAGAAGATATGCTCACCTTCTTATTTCCCGTCCTTAGTTTAGGAAAGTGGAAAGTTTTTTCCTTTTATTTTAGGAATTTTGGGAACAGAACATTTCAACAAAGGAAGTCTTTCACCGGTCAAACAAGACGTAAGACTTAATCTAAAAGAAATTACTAGATTGAATCTATTTGCATTAAAAAAACCGATCAAAAAAGGGCGAGCGAAGTAAGTGATCGAAAAACTTTGTTCTTTGTTCGTCCTATCTATAAGAGGAGAGCATATGAAAAATGTAACCCATTCTTTCGTTTTTTTAGCTCACTGGCCATCCGCTGGCAGTTTCGGGCTTAATACCGATATTTTAGCAACAAATCTAATAAATCTAACTGTAGTGGTTGGTGTTTTGATTTTTTTTGGAAAGGGAGTGTGTGCGAGTTGTCTATTTCAAGAATAGATTGGATCTATCCGGCTGCACTTTATAATATTTTTTAGTATTTTTCGGATAAATAAGAAAAGGGTGCACGATCTCGACGAATTACTTCTGAATAAATTCAGAAATCATATGGAAGAACCATAGCATTTCGCGACTCATTGGTAAATCAACTTTGATTCTCTATAAACCAAGAATGTGAGACCATTAACACGGTTAAAGCTAAACTGCTTGAAGTCCAGGCAAAAAGAGGTACTCTTTCTACAACTATATTAGTATTAGTACCGAATTTAAACGGGAAATAGCTAATGTAAAATTTATCTGATATAGAACACTCATATCGATAAAATGGTTTGAACTATTTACTAGAAAAAAAAAAGGGGGCACCCTGCCCTTTTTTAACCAATGCCGAATCGACGACCTATGTATAAAAAAGAGAAATTTTTTGGATTTGAAGAAAAAAAAAAATAAAAAAGAATTCTATTAATTTTCATTTTCCATTTATTTAGTTAGTTTTTCTTAATGAAATTGAAATTATTAACTAGAGGGCAAATAAAAATAAAGAAACAACTTTGCTGACCATGATATATTTTTATCTAGGCGGAAGAGTCCTCTTAATATTTATCTAGTCTTATATAGGTTTCGGTATATTGAAATATAAACATAAAAAAGAAGATAGAGGATAGGCTCATTACTTAAAAAAAAGATATGGAAATAGCTATAGAAAAAAAAAAAAAGGAGCGTGAGAGCCAAATGAATCGAAAGATTCATGTTTGGTTCGGGAAGAGATCATAAAAGTTGTAAACTTACAAAATAATCTACTTTCATTAAAAGATTTATTAGATAATCGAAAACAGAGGATCTTGAGTACTATTCGAAATTCAGAAGAATTGCGTAGAGGGACCATTGAGCAACTCGAAAAAGCTCGGATTCGATTACAGAAAGTCGAACTAGAAGCGGATGAGTATCGAATGAATGGATACTCTGAGATAGAACGAGAAAAAGCAAATTTGATTAATGCTACTTCTATTAGTTTGGAACAATTGGAAAAGTCTAAAAACGAAACCCTTTATTTTGAAAAACAAAGGGCAATGAATCAGGTCCGACAGCGGGTTTTCCAACAGGCCGTACAAGGAGCTCTAGGAACTCTGAATAGTTGTTTGAATACCGAGTTACATTTCCGTACGATTCGTGCTAATATTGGCATTCTCGGGTCCCTGGAATGGAAGAGATAATTAAATTAATTAGGCCTTGAACTTCTACTTTCGTTTAGAATTTAGGCATTATTTTTCCCCTTGCTTCCGAAAAAAGAGTCAAGAAACACTAATGGCAACCCTTCGAGTCGACGAAATTCATAAAATTCTCCGCGAACGTATTGAACAATATAATAGGAAAGTAGGGATTGAGAATATAGGTCGCGTAGTTCAAGTGGGGGATGGGATTGCTCGTATTATAGGTCTTGGTGAAATAATGTCAGGTGAATTAGTCGAATTTGCAGAAGGTACTAGGGGTATTGCTCTGAATTTGGAATCCAAAAATGTTGGGATTGTATTAATGGGCGATGGGTTGATGATACAAGAGGGAAGTTTTGTAAAAGCAACAGGAAGAATTGCTCAGATACCCGTGAGTGAGGCTTACTTGGGTCGTGTTGTAAATGCTCTGGCTAAACCTATTGATGGGAAAGGCGAAATTATAGCTTCCGAATCTCGCTTAATTGAATCTCCTGCTCCAAGTATAATTTCCAGGCGTTCCGTATACGAACCTCTTCAAACAGGGCTTATTGCTATCGATTCGATGATCCCTATAGGGCGCGGTCAGCGAGAGTTAATTATTGGGGACAGACAGACTGGCAAAACAGCAGTAGCCACAGATACAATTCTCAATCAAAAAGGGCAAGGTGTAATATGTGTTTATGTAGCTATCGGTCAAAGAGCATCCTCCGTAGCTCAAGTAGTAACTACTTTCCATGAGGAGGGGGCTATGGAATACACTATTGTAGTAGCTGAAATGGCGGATTCACCTGCTACATTACAATACCTCGCTCCTTATACGGGAGCAGCCCTGGCTGAGTATTTTATGTACCGCGAACGGCATACTTTAATAATTTATGATGATCTCTCCAAACAGGCACAAGCTTATCGCCAAATGTCCCTTCTATTAAGAAGACCTCCCGGCCGTGAGGCTTATCCAGGGGATGTTTTTTATTTGCATTCACGCCTTTTAGAAAGAGCCGCTAAATTAAATTCTCTTTTAGGCGAAGGAAGTATGACCGCTTTACCAATAGTTGAGACTCAATCTGGAGACGTTTCCGCCTATATTCCTACTAATGTAATCTCCATTACAGATGGACAAATATTCTTATCTGCGGATCTATTCAATGCCGGAATTCGACCCGCTATTAATGTGGGTATTTCTGTTTCCAGAGTAGGATCCGCGGCTCAAATTAAAGCCATGAAACAAGTAGCTGGCAAATCAAAATTGGAACTAGCGCAATTCGCAGAGTTACAAGCCTTTGCACAATTCGCCTCTGCTCTCGATAAAACAAGTCAGAATCAATTGGCAAGGGGTCGACGATTAAGGGAATTGCTTAAACAATCCCAGGCAAATCCTCTCCCAGTGGAAGAGCAGATAGCTACTATTTATACCGGAACAAGAGGATATCTTGATTCGTTAGAAATTGAACAGGTAAATAAATTTCTGGATGAGTTACGTAAACATCTAAAAGATACTAAACCTCAATTCCAAGAAATTATATCTTCTAGCAAGACATTCACCGAGCAAGCGGAAATCCTTTTGAAGGAAGCTATTCAGGAACAGCTGGAACGGTTTTCTCTTCAGTAACAAATAAATTTTGCATGTCTACTCTTGTTAGTAGAATAGGAATCGTTGAGAAAGCTTTTTCATTTGAATCATGCAAAAAAGTTTTCTTTGTTTTTAGTTTAGTATAGTTATTTAAAGAATAGATAGAAATAAGATTGCGTCCAATAGGATTTGAACCTATACCAAAGGTTTAGAAGACCTCTGTCCTATCCATTAGACAATGGACGCTTTTCTTTCATATTTTATTCTTTCTTTTATTTTTTTGCTTCTTCCGAGAAAAAACTGTTAGACCAAAACTCTTTTAGGAAATCAAAAAATCCAGATACAAATGCATGATGTATATATTATATCATGCATATATCATAAAGAAGGAGTATGGAGCCGGTAGTGGGAATCGAACCCGCAACCCCAAGGTTATGAGCCTTATGAGCTACCAAACTGCTCTATACTCTTAAACTAAAGAGGGGTAACTAGTGGATAAAAGAGGGTTGGATACGCCCCTCTACCAATATCTATACAAATAGAATAGTCCATTTATACAGAATGGTAAAGAGGGCTCCTCTATGATTATCAATTCCAGAAATCCATACAAATACGAAAGGGTATTTTATCCTTACCAACTGGATCTTGTTGCACCCGGTAACAAACACTCATAAACCATTTCTCGAAGTACGTGTCCGGATAGCCCAAAATGTCGATAGTTAGCTCTAGGTCTTCCGGTCAAAAAACAACGTCGATGAAGGCGTGTAGGTGCACTATTACGCGGTAGGGATTGCAATTTTTCTCGCATTTTCGTTTTTTCACTCAAACTCAAGGAGAGAAACTTTGCTTCTTATCTTTTTTTTTAAAGATTGACGAATCAAATGATATTTCTGTTCTAATTTCTGCCGCTTCTTCTCCCTCTGAATCAAACTTTTTTTTGCCATAATGTGTCGTTGCTATTATTACCAAGTATACGGTTCTAATCCTAGATGGAAAAATAAATAGAAAAAGAAATCTAAAAAGGCAGATCCTCCCTCTCTATCAAGAGTAATGAACTAGGTGCTGATACAGTACAAAAAAACAAACTAAATTAACCAAACTTGCCTGATGTTGAGGCAATCAAGAAAGCTGCATAAGTGAATATATAACCCACGGAAAAGTGAGCTAATCCAACCAATCTTGCTTGCACAATGGAAAGAGCCACGGGCTTATCTCTCCAGCGAATTAAATTAGCTAAAGGTGTGCGTTCATGAGCCCATGCTAAAGTCTCAATTAATTCCTGCCAATACCCCCGCCAGGAAATTAAGAACATAAATCCAGTAGCCCAAACAAGATGTCCAAATAAGAACATCCACGCCCATACCGATAAACTATTCATCCCAAAAGGATTATATCCATTGATAAGTTGTGAAGAGTTTAACCATAGGTAATCTCTTAACCATCCCATCAAATAAGTGGAGGATTCATTAAATTGTGAAACGTTGCCCTGCCATAATGTGATATGTTTCCAATGCCAATAAAAAGTAACCCACCCAATGGTATTTAACATCCAGAAAACTGCCAAATAAAATGCGTCCCAAGCAGAAATATCACAAGTACCGCCGCGCCCTGGGCCGTCACAAGGAAAACTATATCCAAAATCCTTTTTATCTGGCATTAATTTGGAACCGCGTGCATCTAAAGCGCCCTTTACTAAAATCAATGTAGTTGTATGCAAACCTAGAGCAATAGCATGATGAACCAAGAAATCCCCAGGTCCTATTGTTAAGAAAAGCGAATTACTATTCTCATTAACAGCATTCAACCATCCGGGCAACCATAGGCTTCGACCCGCATTGAAAGCGGGGCCATTCGTTGAAGATAAGAGTATATCGAACCCATATGTCGTCTTGCCATGAGCAGATTGTATCCATTGGGCAAATATAGGTTCGATCAAGATTTGCTTTTCTGGAGTACCAAAAGCAAGCATGACGTCGTTATGAACATAAAGGCCCAAGGTATGGAATCCTAGAAAGAGGCTAGCCCAACTTAAATGAGATATGATAGCTTCTTTATGGTCTAACATTCTTGCCAATACATTATCCTCATTCTGTTCCGGATTGTAATCCCTAATGAAAAAAATAGCTCCATGAGCAAAAGCCCCTGTCATGATGAACCCTGCAATATATTGGTGATGAGTATATAAAGCAGCTTGAGTAGTAAAGTCTTGTGCTATGAATGCATAAGGAGGTAAAGAGTACATATGTTGAGCTACTAAGGAAGTAATAACCCCTAAAGAAGCTAGAGCAAGACCTAACTGAAAATGAATCGAATTGTTGATTGTGTCATAAAGGCCCTTATGCCCACGCCCTAATCGACCCCCCGGAGGAGTATGCGCTTCTAAAAGATCTTTAATACTGTGCCCAATTCCGAAGTTAGTTCGATACATGTGACCGGCAATGAGAAAAATAAATGCAATAGCTAAATGATGGTGAGCCATATCGGTCAGCCACAAACTTTGCGTTTGTGGGTGGAATCCCCCAAGAAGAGTTAGAATGGCAGTTCCCGCTCCTTGAGCGGTACCAAATAAATGATTACTCGAATCAGGGTTTTGGGCATAAAGATTCCATTGACCCGTCAAAAGGGGTCCCAACCCCTGGGGATAGGGTAATACATCTAAGAAATTATTCCATCGAACGTACTCCCCCCTGGATGCGGGAATAGCAACATGAACTAAATGTCCTGTCCAAGCCAAAGAACTTACCCCGAAAAGTCCTGACAAATGATGATTGAGACGAGATTCCGCGTTTTTGAACCACGAAAGGCTTGGTTTCCATTTGGGTTGTAGATGTAACCAACCCGCTATTAAGGACAGCGTAGAAAGAAATAATAGAAAAAGAGCTCCAGTATAAAGATCCTCATTGGTGCGTAATCCTATTGTATACCACCACTGATAAACTCCAGAATAAGCAATATTCACTGGACCAGCAGCACCTCCTCGAGTAAAGGCTTCCACAGCGGGTTGACCAAAATGAGGATCCCAAATCGCATGAGCAATAGGTCTTACGTGTAAAGGATCCTGTATCCATGATTCAAAATTTCCTTGCCAAGCTACATGAAACAGATTTCCGGACGTCCATAGAAAGATTATTGCTAATTGCCCAAAGTGAGAAGCAAAAATGTTCTGATAAAGACGTTCTTCAGTAATATCATCATGACTTTCGAAATCATGTGCGGTAGCAATACCAAACCAAATACGACGAGTAGTGGGGTCCTGAGCTAAGCCTTGGCTAAACCTGGGAAATCTTAATTCCATAATGCCTTTCAAATCCTCCTAGCCACTATCCTACTGCAATAATTCTCGCTAAGAAGAATGCCCATGTCGTGGCAATTCCACCCAGAAGGTAATGGGTTACTCCTACAGCGCGTCCTTGTATAATGCTCAAGGCTCTAGGCTGAGTAGCAGGAGCAACTTTTAATTTGTTATGAGCCCAAACGATAGATTCAATGAGTTCTTGCCAATAACCACGGCCGCTGAATAAAAACATTAAACTGAAGGCCCAGACAAAATGAGCACCTAAGAAAAAAAGACCATATGCAGATAATGAAGAACCATAAGACTGAATGACTTGCGATGCCTGTGCCCACAAGAAATCTCGAAGCCACCCATTAATCGTAATGGAACTCTGTGCAAAGTTTCCCCCTGTAATATGAGTTACCACCCCTTGATCACTTATAGTACCCCAAACATCCGACTGCATTTTCCAACTGAAATGGAAAATGACTACCGAAATTGCATTGTACATCCAGAATAAACCTAAGAAAACATGATCCCAGGCGGATACTTGACATGTTCCCCCTCGGCCAGGCCCATCGCAAGGAAAGCGAAAACCTAGATTTGCTTTATCGGGTATCAAACGGGAACTCCGAGCAAATAAAACACCTTTCAAAAGTATTAATACAGTCACATGTATGGTAAATGCATGAATGTGATGGACTAAAAAATCTGCGGTTCCTAATGGAATAGGTAACAAAGCCACTTTGCCACCTACTGCTACTAACTCGCCGCCTCCCCACGTTAAGCTAGTACTTGTTGTTGCACCAGGAGCTGTTACGCCAGGCGCAGTAGCATGGATATTTTGTACCCATTGAGCAAAGATAGGTTGTAATTGTATGGCAGTATCCGAAAACATATCTTGTGGACGGCCTAAAGCACTCATGGTATCATTATGAATGTACAAGCCAAAACTGTGAAAACCTAGAAATATACATACCCAGTTAAGGTGGGATATGATTGCATCGCGGTGTCTAAGGACGCGATCTAATAGATCGTTGTATCGAGTAGTTGGATCATAGTCTCTTACCATAAAAATTGCTGCATGTGCAGCAGCACCGACTATTAGAAATCCGCCAATCCACATGTGGTGTGTGAACAAGGAAAGTTGTGTACCATAGTCAGTAGCTAGGTATGGATAGGGAGGCATAGAATACATATGATGAGCTACAACAATGGTTGTAGAGCCTAGCATAGCTAGGTTAAGAGATAATTGAGCATGCCATGACGTTGTTAAGATTTCATAAAGACCCTTATGGCCTTGTCCTGTAAATGGGCCCTTGTGAGCCTCCAAAATATCTTTAAGTCCATGGCCAATACCCCAATTGGTCCTATACATATGACCTGCGATTAGGAAAAGAATAGCAATAGCTAAATGATGGTGCGCAATATCGGTCAGCCAGAGACCACCGGTTACTGGATCTAGTCCTCCGCGAAAAGTCAGAAATTCTGCGTATTTGGACCAATTTAAAGTGAAAAAAGGGGTTGCTCCTTCGGCAAAACTAGGATAAAGTTGAGCCAAAAGGTCCCGATTCAAGATAAATTCATGAGGAAGTGGTATCTCTTTAGGATCCACCCCAGCGTCAAGAAATTGGTTAATTGGTAAAGATACATGAATTTGGTGCCCCGCCCAAGAAAGAGACCCAAGTCCTAATAATCCCGCTAAGTGGTGATTCAACATGGATTCTACATCTTGGAACCAGGCCAATTTGGGAGCGGCTTTGTGATAATGGAACCAACCAGCAAAAAGCATTAACGCTGCAAAAATCAATGCACCAATTGCAGTACAATAGAGTTGTAATTCACTAGTTATTCCAGATGCTCGCCAAAGCTGAAAAAAACCAGAGGTTATTTGGATTCCTCGGAAACCCCCGCCTACATCACCATTCAATATTTCTTGCCCTACTATAGGCCAAACTACCTGAGCACTGGGTCCAATGTGAGTAGGATCACTTAGCCATGCTTCATAATTGGAAAAACGGGCGCCATGAAAGTACATGCCACTCAACCAAAGAAAGATAATGGAAAGTTGCCCGAAATGAGCACTAAAGACTTTTCGAGAAATCTCCTCCAAATCACCAGTATGACTATCGAAATCGTGAGCATCAGCATGTAGGTTCCAGATCCAAGTGGTAGTATCAGGGCCCTTAGCTAGTGTTCTTGAGAAATGGCCGGGTCTGGCCCATTCCTCAAAAGATGTTTTTACAGGATCCCTATCCACAACAATTTTTACTTCTGGTTCCGGCGAACGAATAATCATTAAGTCCTCCTCTTTCCGGACAAGACATACAAAGAGACCCGCCAACTGTCTTTTTAGTGAATCTTTGAAAGATATATATTTTGAAAGATAGATTTTGAAAGATAGATTTTGAAAGATAGATATTGTGATTAGTTCTTTTCTTTACTATCTACCATCCTTCTATTTTTTTTTAGTTATTCACTGGAGCAATTATATATTGAAGTCAATCCGAGGCAAGTGTTCGGGTCTATTATGACATAAAGATTAGGTGCCTAACGGACATTGTTTATCTTGAAAAACAAATATTTCTCGACGTAAGAAAAAAATCTTTTTTATTTTTAATTTAAGAAACTAGTGTATTTTTTTTTGAGGGCATAAGCTCCTATCTATATCTACTTTCCTTGAGCATAATATAGGGTTTTTTATTTGATTCTAAATTCCAAGATAACTCATTAGAATTATTAATAAGATGGTCCTAATATATTAGCAATATTTAGATTGCCCCCTCTTTTTATTCAGTTTATTACTTCTATTCTAGACCCTATCCCTATGGTTTATTCTTATGAAATATCATATAAAATAGAAGGTATAAGAAATGGATATAATGAAATTCTTGATTCGATCTTACGACCTAATTTATTTGATTAATGGATCAACAACCAAACCACCCATTTTATGAAAAAGAAGGAGCATGGTCTTATTCAAATTCAAAGCGCTTCGTAATCTTCAACCAGTTCTGTGCTTCAATATAATTTCCCGGAGTAAGCGCTATAGCTTGTTTCCAATATTCAGCAGCTTGATCAAACCAAGCTTCCGCAATTTCCGAATCACCCTGTAGAATGGCCTGTTCTCCTCGGTCGGAATAGGAAGTTCCTTCCCTTAGAACCGTACTTGAGAGTTTCCTACCTCATACGGCTCAGAAATTGCTATCTGAATTTCCCCTATCTTAACTGAATTCGATTTATCAAAAATCGATCCAATTTGTTCTTGGGTTAAGCAGAAGAAATTAATTACCTAAGTTTCAAACCCTAATTTTTATCAATAATCAGTTTGATCTTTTTTCCCACCTTCAGAAGAATGAAGCATAGATAGATATAGAGCCTTCGTTCAAATTTTCTGAAAGGTAACTATCCCGTTTTCATATATGAAATCTCTATAGAATCCTTGAAAAAGACTTTTTTCCATAAGAAAGAAAAAAGAACTTACTATCTTTGGGATCTGATACTACACCGCTGCTTAATCCCTTAGTGGATCGGCTCTATTACATAAGCGGATTCCTAAATTTTGCCCCATATCATGGGATAAGTAAGCAGTTTTTTTTAGTTGTATCGACCCAGTCGCTCACTAATTGATCTTTACGGTGCTTTCTCTATCAATTTGAGAAACTTTATCCATAGAGTAGTAGTATAGGCCATACTTTCTTCGTTTTTTGATTCTCGTGAAGTGTCCTTCCTTCCTACAGCTGATAGGGAAAAATCGTTGTTTTTACGATCCCTATGTAGAAAGCCCTTTTTTCTAGTATTTACTAGAAAATTTGATCCTCTCTTTTTTTTTTTCTTTCTATAGTGGAGATAGTCGCACGTAATGACAGATCACGGCCATATTATTAAAAGCTTGCGGTAAGAAGGGGTTTCGTTCTAGTGCCCGGAAATAATATTCCAAAGCCTTTGTATGCTCTCCATTGCTTGTGTGTATAAGGCCTATGTTATAGAGTATATAACTTCGATCATAGGGATCGATTTCTAGTCGCGTAGCTTCATAATAATTTTGCAAAGCTTCCGCATAATTTCCTTCGGATTGAGCCAACATCCGTTACGGTCGTTCATTCTATTCAAAAAATCTCCGTTCCAAAACCGTACATGAGGTTTTCATCTCATACGGCTCCTCCCTTCTGTACATAATAGTACTAAGCGAAATAATCTATAGAATCAAAATAGAATTAGTCCCGTCTCATTATGAACCGAAAGGGGCTGGTATTTTTCCAAGAAATCTCTAGCCAACCTTCCCACAAGAGGTTTTTCTTAACACCAATGAATTCTATTAATGCTAGAGGAAAACGATAGCTCCAATAATTTCTTTGTTCTCAACGCCTCCTATTTAGAGGAATTAGCTACTTCAACGATCTTTGATGGTTATAGGGGTATCCAAAGTACAAACCTGATGGTTGTTTGTTATCCCAACCATTCTTCCCAGCCCTGATACCGATCAGGAAAGGGGTAATTTCTAACAAAGTTTTTCTCTTGTTGATTCCTATTTCTAGGTGTAGTGCTTTTCTCCCCTATGCTGCCTACGGATACTAATAGAGTAGGATTGGCCTGTAATCCATACCATACCATATCCTGTAGGTGTAACCTTTCGCTCAATACTCAAATCTACAATTGAAGTATCTGAAGCCGCATCAATCGAGGATACACGACGGAAGGAATTGTTAGTTCGCCTCACCTTCCCGAAGCGTGGGTTTGTTTGCTTTACAAATTTGGTTCTCTCTATGCCAACCCCCTCTCTTTTTCGTAAGACTGAGGTATAGGTAGGGCTAAAAAAAAGCAAAAAAAAAGAGTCAAATCGCACCATCTCTATAATAAGTAAATGCCTTTTTTTCTCCTGAGGTTGTCGGAATTATTCGCAATAAAATATTGGCTACAATTGAGGAGGTCTTATCAATGAAATTTCCATTTACACGGGATCTAGGCATAATTCCCAACCCATTCTATATAGAATTGTTTTCATTCCTTCACAAAATAACATAAAAACAAACACATTCGATTCTTATAATTATAAATAGATTGATCCATATGCTCTACTCTAAATCCATATGCTTTAAATGGATAAGAGAGATAGAGATATGGATTTTCCGCTCAGCTCAAATTGTATCCTTTTCCTTCTGCTTGGACACGAAGAGATATGAAATATTTGACTAAGACTGGATTTCATTCCACTTTGCTATTTCTGAACAACAACTTATGTTATCAACTATTTCGTGTTTTCAAAGTTATTAATTGTCTCATACCCTATTTTTGATTTCGATAGTATGGTGTAGCGTATCTTATGCAAACGGAATTCTAAGGTTTCTTTATTTTATTATGCAATAAGAAGAATTCTTCCATTTTCTTTTTCTTTAGTTGCGGGAAAACCCAAATTAAAACTTTTTTTTTATAGCGAGCGCAATTTCTAGTAAAAAATCCTGTATCCTTCCACTTAGATCAAAAGGAATTTTTCCAATAGAACTATGGAACCCCCGAGTGGTTGCGGTTGTACCTGTACTGCAGGAATAAGAAAACTCGCTATTCACTCAGTTTATTTTCCATAATAAGTTATGTAGGAGAGATGGCCGAGCGGTTCAAGGCGTAGCATTGGAACTGCTATGTAGACTTTTGTTTACCGAGGGTTCGAATCCCTCTCTTTCCGTTTTTCTTAATTCATCAACGTTAAGGATCACAATGTATCAAATCAAATAACAATTTTTTCCAGCAATAATATCTTATATTATCTTATTTTGATTTAATAGAAATTAGAAATTCTCTATAGCAAATTACTGTGGTATGTAAAATACACATAGAGGAAAAAAGAAAAAAGGATCCTAATCCTAGGGTTAATCAATTTTAGCTAGTTGATGGGAAAATACAAATTAATGGTAATGGTCTTAGGGCGATTTAGTTCGGGGAAAGGGGAAGGGGAAGAAAATTCTATGAACCTTTCCTTTTTTCGTTAAGTTCAAGTCTGACGAGAGTAATATTCTACAACTAACAACTCATTTATTTTGAGACCGACCCACTTCCTATCTAGGATTTTATTTACTAGTCCTTTATATTCCAACGTGTCAATCGCCAAATGCTTTGGCAATTTCCCCGGGTCCGATGAAGCAATATAATTTTGAACCAGACCTTTTGATCTTTGGTTATCTTTCGTAGTAATAATATCTCGGGGTTTGCAACGAAAACTTGGTATATTGACTATACGACCATTAACTAAAATATGTCTATGGTTGACTAATTGGCGGGCCCCAGGAATGGTTGAAGCCATACCCAATCGAAAAAGGATATTATCCAAACGCATTTCAAGTAATTGTAGTAAAACCTGGCCTGTTGACCTTTTTGCTTTTCCAGCGATATGTACATATCTAAGTAATTGTCGTTCTGTCAGACCATAATGAAAACGCAATTTCTGTTTTTCTTGAAGACGAATACGATATTGCTCCTTTTTCCCAGAATTGAATTTTTTTTTAAGATTACTTCCGGATTTAGGTGTTTTTCTAGTGAGTCCTGGTAAAGCTCCCAGACGGCGTATTTTTTTTAAACGAGGTCCTCGATAACGGGACATGAAGACTCCTTTTTTTATTTTATTGAAATTTCATTTTACACAATTAATTTCATTGTATTTACATTACAGAATACATCGAAATTAAAACTGAATTAAACTACAGGATAAACAGAGTAAAATCAACTAAAGTACCCAAAAAAATGGAATTTCATCAAAATCTTTATTTTTTGTATATATATTATTTATTTTATTGTTTTGTATCTAGCAAAATTGTAAGGTAAAAAACATAAAAGATCCTGGATTCTCCATTTAATTCGGAAAAAAAGAGATTCTTGTTCGTAGAACATCGATAGAGAAAAAAAAAAGCCGACTATCGGATTTGAACCGATGACCCTCGCATTACAAATGCGATGCTCTAACCTCTGAGCTAAGTGGGCTTACATAACGGAAATAGTGTAACAAATAGAAATAGGTATAGTATAGGAAATCCGTAAAATCTCAGATATTAGTTATTAATCTTAGCTATTAACTAGTTCTAAATTTGAAGTTATACTTATAAAAATAAAAAAATACTAAAACTTCTTAAAGATAAAGTTAGCTTGATATGCTTAACTATAGGATATTAAAAAATAAAATTATAGAATTTATTGGTATTTTCATTTGATCATTATAGACTTTATTATTTGTTAATAATTTGAGGATTAATATTTCACTAAGGGGAACATAGAGTCAGAGTAAATAAAATTGCTAATTCTGATTAGAAAAAAAGAATAAATATCAAGCGTTATAGTATAATTTTGAATACTATAAAAAAGTAAGACGGGAGGTGGGGGAGATAAAAACTTTTGGATATATTGATTCGGATTGAATTGCAAATACATCAAGGATAGAATCAATTCAATTCTGAATTGCAATAAGCAAGCGAGGTCTCTCAAATAGAGTCGAACTGAACTGCTAGACTACGTTGAGTGATGAACTCAATGATTCAAAAAAAAAACTAAGAGATGGATGAAATTACACAAGGAATCCTGGTCTCAAAGAAGAGGGAAATGGGGATATGGCGAAATCGGTAGACGCTACGGACTTGATTGTATTGAGCCTTGGTATGGAAACCTGCTAAGTGGTAACTTCCAAATTCAGAGAAACCCTGGAATTAAAAAAGGGCAATCCTGAGCCAAATCCGTGTTTTGAGAAAACAAGGGGTTCTCGAACTAGAATACAAAGGAAAAGGATAGGTGCAGAGACTCAATGGAAGCTGTTCTAACGAATCGAGTTAATTACGTTGTGTTGTTAGTGGAATTCCTTCTAATTCTAAATTAGAGAAAGAGGGGTTTTATACCTTATACATTTAATAAACACGTATAGATACTGACATAGCAAACGATTAATCACAGAACTCATATTATATTATAATTATAATATAGGTTCTTTATCTTTTTTAAAAATGAAATTAGAAATGATAATGATTATGAAATAAAAAACTCATATCATAATTTTTTTTTTTCATTATTGTGAATCCACTCCAATCGAATATTGAATAATCAAATTCTTCAATTCAAATTCAAAGTTTTCGAGATCTTTAAAAAAGTGGATTAATCGGACGAGGACAAAGAGAGAGTCCCATTCTACATGTCAATACTGACAACAATGAAATTTCTAGTAAAAGGAAAATCCGTCGACTTTATAAGTTGTGAGGGTTCAAGTCCCTCTA
Source organism: Aegilops tauschii subsp. strangulata (assembly GCF_002575655.3). Taxonomy (NCBI): domain Eukaryota; kingdom Viridiplantae; phylum Streptophyta; class Magnoliopsida; order Poales; family Poaceae; genus Aegilops; species Aegilops tauschii. The sequence goes on along the minus strand of NW_027333437.1, from coordinate 9,844 downwards.
TCCCCAAATCCTCTTTTATTCCCTAACTATACTATATTATTATTATTTATCCTCTTTTTTTTCTTTTTATCAATGCAATGGGTTTAAGATTCATTAGCTTTCTCATTCTACTCTTTCACAAAGGAATGCGAAGAGAACTCAATGGATCTTATCCTATTCATTGAATAGATTTCTTTTTTATTAGAGTATCGGCAAGAAATCTTGGTTATTCACTCTATTTTTAAGTTTTATTTAAGTAAACCATGCACAATGCATAGGACTACCCCCCCATTTTCAAATTTTAAATTTGAAATACTTTAATTAATTTTTAGTCCTTTTAATTGACATAGATACAAATACTCTACTAGGATGATGCACAAGAAAAGGTCAGGATAGCTCAGTTGGTAGAGCAGAGGACTGAAAATCCTCGTGTCACCAGTTCAAATCTGGTTCCTGGCAGAGAAAAAAAAAAGATCCACCGAATAGGTATTGATCCAAATACCTCGAGATGGATTGTGATACATATTCATTAATAATATTTATTCATCTAAGTGGATAAATCTATAATATAAATATAGAGGCACTTCTTTTTAAAGAAGTTTTAAAATATATCTTTTCTTTATGATAAAGAAGGGGGTGAGATTCCCCTTTATTTTTTTGCGTTTCTTAATTTTGTATTCCGCTATTCCGACGAATATTTTTTTAGTCTTGCTTATCTTTATCTTATCTTATTTTCCTAGTTGTGCTAAGTAATGTGCGCGGTACAAAGTTCCTGGTAGAGAACTTCTTTGAGTCATCCTATTTTTCTGTTCATATGAAGGAAATTAATATGCGATTTTCAAAATAGGGGAATCCAAATGAAACCCTTTTTTTGCTCAGTCTATCTGGAATGCTTTTGTATAATTAGGAATTAATTATAAATAGGTATTCCGTTTCATCTAGGAAAAGAACCTAAAAATATTCCTTGACTTGAATAAAATCTGGAGTTGTGTTGTATAAGTGAGCATGAATTTCTTATCATTCAATGAGCATCTTGTATTTCATAAAAATTGGGGGTTATATAATCCTTACGTAAGGGCCAGCCTATCCAACTTTCAGGCATTAGGATACGTTTAAGGCGCGGATGATTATCATAAGAGATTCCCACCATATCATAAGATTCGCGTTCTTGAAAATCGGCACTTCTCCAAATCCAGAAGACAGACGGAATTCTAGGATTATCCTTTTGGGCAAAGACTTTTATGCAGACTTCTTCTGGATTATCTATACCATATTGTATTCTCGTAAGATGATACACGCTAGCTAAAGATCCACCGGGTGCTACATCATAAGCACATTGGGAGCGTAAATAATTGTAACCATATACATATAAAATGACAGCAATGGAATCCCAATCCCCTGCTTTTATTTGTAAAGTCTCTATTCCTCGGTGATCAAAGCCCAAAGATCTATGAACCACCTCATGTTTGACTAGCCAATTAGATAACCAACCCTGCTGCATTGTCTTCATCTCTCCCTCTTTGTATAAATATTTCACATTTCGGATGCAAGTTTGAAAGATTGCCCTGCTTTTTATTTTTCTACACAAAAGAGCCCCTCTCCTAATTCACTAATTTGTAGGAAGGTACTGAACTTTTGGATTTGAAAAAAGTTTCAGAAGATATATCTAATGTAGATGGTGATTGATAGAGCAATTCTTGCTCATAAGTTCCTGTATGAGTACTGCGCCTAACATAAAGCTTGTGACTGGTAGTAAAACATCTATTTTTATTTTGAGATAGAGTTCGATCCTCAACTATTTCTCGCGATATCTTCTTACGAAGTTTTGTTAGGGCATCTATAACTGCCTCCGGTTTAGGTGGGCAGCCCGGCAAGTAGACATCCACAGGAATTAACTTATCAACTCCCCGAACAGTACTATAGGAATCCGTACTGAACATTCCCCCTGTAATAGTACAGGCTCCCATAGCAATGACGTATTTTGGTTCAGGCATTTGCTCGTATAATCTCACTAAAGAGGGAGCCATTTTCATTGTTACCGTACCGGCTGTTAAAATTAGGTCTGCTTGCCTAGGACTTGATCTTGGTACCAATCCATAACGATCAAAGTCGAATCGTGAGCCTATTAATGAAGCAAATTCAATGAAACAACAACTGGTACCGTATAGAAGGGGCCATAAACTGGAGAGTCTTGACCAATTCGAAAGATCATTTGGTGTAGTTGAAATAACAGAATTGGAACTTGTTTGGTCAAGTAAGGGAAACTCAATCAAATTCATAACTGTCTCAATAGAATCTTTTCCTTCTTTTTTTTTGTCTAAATATTCAGTTAAGACCATTCCAAGGCTCCTTTTCGCCATGCATAAACTAAACCAACAACTAAGATAAGCACGAAAATCAAAGCTTCGATAAAAAACGGATACACCCAATACGTCGAAACTCATTGCCCAAGGGTATAGAAAGACGGTTTCCACATCAAAAACAACAAAAACGAGCGCAAACATATAATAGCGTATTCGGAATTGTACCCAAGCCCCTCCCATGGGTTCTATACCCGATTCATAACTAGAAAGCTTCTCTGGTCCTTCACTAACCGGGGCTAAAAGTCCTGAAATCGAAAATGCCAAAATAGGAATAAGGCTTGCTATTATTAGAAATGTCCAAAAAATATCATATTCGTGAAGCAGAAACATAATGTACTCCCATTAATGTGGAATAGGCGGAACTTAAATTAGTCAATTCAATTCAGCATTGTCAATTTATCCAGAACTTCTCTCTTTTCCTCGGTGAAACAAGAATCTTTTTTGTTCAAACAAAAGCGCTTAGTTTAGCCTTTGTTTCCTCTGTGCTGCATCTTCTTTAAAGATTCATCCAATGGAATCCCAACTCCCTTTCTTTTGGATTTCCATTCTATTTAGATATGGTGTATGTAGATCTAATTCTTATATAAAGAAAACTTTCTCGTTTCACTTTGTCTCGCTTTCTCTAGAATCTCTAGAAAAAAGAATAGCTCTATCCTTTATTTAATATTTAATAATAAAATAATAAGAGACTATTAAATAAAAATGAGAATACTACTAAATTAGAACCTAATTAAGATAGTAGGACTAATCTATGCAGTATAATTAATGAGAAGTAATACTATAAAATAAAAATAAAGAACTCTATTTCAGAACTATGAGACAGAATATTCTGTTTTCTTATTTACTCTTTACTTTATTTTTTCTATTTAAAGTTGATCAATTTACATAATGTATCTATAAACAAAGTAATAAATATACTTAAAACAAAGTAGGAATTCGCAAAATGGATAAAATCATTGCAGTTATTATAGGGAAGTCTAGAGATATCCTATTTGAAGGAGGACGGGATTCAAATCAGGGAAAGGATCCTTTCTTCTATTGATTTGATAGAAATTCGTTTTTCTTTTCCTGTCTGTATGATTTTGATTTTCGATGAATGAGCCTTTGGTAATGCTTTTATCTCTATTCTATGTCGCAGGCGCCTATCCAGTCTATAAACAAATACTAATGAGAAAATGAAAACTATACTAAACTAAAGAAAACATAGGATAGAGATCCTAAAATCTAAAAAAGGGCATATTAGGGCTATACGGATTCGAACCGTAGACCTTCTCGGTAAAACAGATCAAACGGATTATTATCGAAATGATTTGAACTGTTTCAAAGACCCAACATGCATTTTTTTGCATTGGGCTCTTTCATAAACTGATTTAAAGATCAGTTAGTCCACCATAGTTTTTCTTTACGGAAAGATAATGAGATGGCTCCCTGTGCTCTGATTGATTTTTTGTATTATGATCTATCTAGGAGCAATACCAAAGTGTTTCAAAGGAGGATTACCTTGACTTAGGTCTGCCTCCGGTCTAAATTAAATCAACCTAAGTGAAATGGAGTCTCTATCGTTCCACTGCAAGAGTTAACTATGAGACTTCATACACCTTAAAGTTCATAGAACGAAAAGAAGTTTTTTGGAGGCCCTTATCCTCATTACGCCTAGCATTTAGTGGGCTGGATATTTACCTTATCAACTAGCAAATCCATAAGGGTTCTATTTGATTAGGCACCTGAATTGGCACCTGAATCGGACTGAACCGACTGTTTGTCAGGCTACTGTTCTCCTATTCTCTCGAATCTATGAAGTAAGACATTGATTTTGCAATAAGATCGATTATGTTCATTGCATAATAAGCTCCTTTGAAAAGCATTGGCGCACGTGGTAAACGAGTTGCTCTACCGAACTGAGCTATAGCCCTTATCACAGATATCTTAACATATAGATAATTTCTTGTCAAGATGAATATTTTCTAATGCCAGAGGATACCCCTTTGATCTGTATCTGTTTAGTATTTAGTTTAGTATTTAGTATATAACAGACCAATAACAGAGCGGTATTGCTTAGAAAAGGGATTCAATATATAATCGATCGAAGTAATGGGTCTTCCTTTGTGGTGATAAATTGCCTACTTAACTCAGTGGTTAGAGTATTGCTTTCATACGGCGGGAGTCATTGGTTCAAATCCAATAGTAGGTAAGTAGGTAGAAAAATTACTAGATAGCATTGGACTTACTTCGCTTCACTATCTAATAACTTTTTCTACCCCTCTTCCCTTTTTCTTTGTATCAACTATAAACCACTGGATTGTCTTCAATTGGATGGGGGAATCCAATTGACAGCCTCGATTCGTATCCTAGCTCGTCTGAGAGCGAGCTTCGCTTCAACCAAATCTTTCGTACCCTCAGCTTTACTCAAGTTAGCTTCGGCTATTTCAAGTGCCTTTTGAGCTTCTTCCGGATCAATATCACTACCCAGTTCCGCATCATTTCCTAAAATGATGATCTCATTATTAACTATTCTCGCAAAACCGCTCCACAGAACCGCTGTTAACCATTGGTCGTTGAGGAGGCGTATTCTCAAAGGACCCATATCTACTGCTGTGTTAATGGGGGCGTGGTTTGGTAATACGCCAATTTGGCCACTATTAGTGGATAAAATGATTTCTTTCACTTCACAATCCCAAATAATTCGCTTAGGAGTCAGTACATAAAGATTTAATTTCATTTCTTCGATTTGTTCTCCTCTTCTAAGGTTATAGCTTTCGTGCTAGCTTCATCGATGTTACCCACCAAATAAAAAGCCTGTTCAGGTAGGCCGTCTAATTCTCCGGAAAGGATTAGTTGAAATCCCCTAATAGTTTCCGCAAGAGCAACATACTTTCCTGGAGAACCAGTAAAAACTTCTGCCACAAAGAACGGTTGTGATAAGAAACGCTCAATTTTTCTTGCTCTTGCTACAGTTAAACGATCCTCTTCGATAATTCATCCAAGCCAAGAATTGCGATAATGTCCTGAAGTTCTTTGTAACGTTGTAAAGTTTCCTTAACTCTTTGCGCAGTTTCATAATGTTCGTTGCCAACGATCCGAGGCTGTAACATAGTCGAGGTTGAATCTAAAGGATCTACTGCTGGATAAATACCCTTGGAAGCTAATCCTCTGGAAAGTACGGTAGTAGCATCCAAATGTGCAAATGTTGTGGCAGGGGCAGGGTCGGTCAAATCGTCTGCAGGTACATAAACTGCTTGAATCGAAGTTATAGATCCCTTTTTAGTAGAAGCAATTCTTTCTTGCAAAGAACCCATTTCTGTACTAAGAGTAGGTTGATAACCCACTGCGGAGGGCATTCTCCCTAATAAAGCGGATACCTCTGATCCTGCTTGAACAAAACGAAAGATATTATCGATAAATAAAAGCACGTCTTGCTTATTAACATCTCGGAAATATTCCGCCATAGTTAGGGCAGTTAAACCAACTCTCATACGAGCTCCCGGTGGTTCATTCATTTGGCCATAGACTAGAGCTACCTTTGATTCCTCAATATTTTTTTCATTAATTACTCCGGATTCCTTCATTTCCATATAAAGATCATTTCCTTCACGAGTCCGTTCCCCTACTCCACCGAATACGGATACGCCCCCATGAGCTTTAGCAATGTTATTGATTAATTCCATGATCAGTACTGTTTTACCTACTCCAGCCCCCCCCAAATAGTCCTATTTTTCCTCCACGTCGATAAGGAGCTAAAAGATCGACGACCTTAATACCTGTTTCAAAGATGGATAATTTCGTATCTAACTCGATAAAGGCAGGCGCAGATCTATGAATAGGGAACGTTGCACTACTATCTACAGGACCCAAATTGTCAACAGGCTCCCCAAGAACGTTGAAAATTCGTCCGAGAGTAGCTCCACCGACCGGAACACTGAGAGGAGCTCCCGTGTCAATCACTTCCATTCCTCTCATCAACCCGTCCGTAGCACTCATAGCTACAGCTCTAACTCGATTATTTCCTAATAATTGTTGTACCTCACAAGTCACATTAATTTGCTTATCGGCAGTGTCTCTACTCTGGACTACCAAAGCGTTATAAATATAAGGTAACTTGCCTGGGGAAAAGTGACATCCAGCACGGGTCCAATAATTTGATCGATACGACCTGTACTTTTTTCTTCAATTGTGGAAACCCCGGGAGGAGAAGTAGTAGGATTGGTTCTCATAATTATCACATAATTAAAAAAAGGAATTTGTCGAAATTTTTCTTTTTTTATTGTTGAATAATGCCAAATCAAATCAAAAAAAATCCAAAAGTAAAAAGGAAATGAATTAGTTAATTCAATAAGAGAGAAAAGGGGACCAGGACTTGATTTCGTTGCCCAAGCGAATCCCATTCAATCGTTTACTCATGGAATGAGTCCGTTGGAAAGTTCAATCAATCTTTTTTTCATATACATACATTTTGCCTTTTGTGGAGGATCTGTGCCTACTCTACTTTCCTATCTAGGACTTCGATATACAAAATATATACTACTGTGAAGCATAGATTGCTGTCAACAAAGAATTTTATTAGTATTTAGTTAGGTATTTGCATTCAAAATAAGAAAAGAGAACTATTAAGAACTTGTAAAATAAGGATTAGGAATTAATTTGGGTTGCGCTATATCTATCAAAGAGTATACAATAATTATGGATTTGGTAAATCAAATCCATGGTTTAATAACGAACCGTGTTAACTTACCATAACAACAACTCAATTCCTATCGAATTCCTATAGTGGAATTCCTATAGGATAGAACATACACAGGGTGTACGCATTATATATGAATGAAACATATTCATTAACCTAAGCATGCCCTCAATTTTCTTTAATGAGTTGATATTATATTAATTGAATATCCTTTTTTTTGTTTTACGAGATTTTTTCTAAAGTTTCATTTACGCCTAATTAACATCGAGTAGACCCTGTTATTGTGAGAATTCTTAATTCAAGAGTTATAGGGAGGGACTTATGTCACCACAAACAGAAACTAAAGCAGGTGTTGGATTTCAAGCTGGTGTTAAAGATTATAAATTGACTTACTACACCCCAGAGTATGAAACTAAGGATACTGATATCTTGGCAGCATTCCGAGTAAGTCCTCAGCCTGGGGTTCCGCCCGAAGAAGCAGGGGCTGCAGTAGCTGCCGAATCTTCTACTGGTACATGGACAACTGTTTGGACTGATGGACTTACCAGTCTTGATCGTTACAAAGGACGATGCTATCACATCGAGCCTGTTGCTGGGGAAGACAACCAATGGATCTGTTATGTAGCTTATCCATTAGACCTATTTGAAGAGGGTTCCGTTACTAACATGTTTACTTCCATTGTAGGTAACGTATTTGGTTTCAAAGCCCTACGTGCTCTACGTTTGGAGGATCTACGAATTCCCCCTACTTATTCAAAAACTTTCCAAGGCCCGCCTCATGGTATCCAAGTTGAAAGAGATAAGTTGAACAAGTATGGTCGTCCTTTATTGGGATGTACTATTAAACCAAAATTGGGATTATCCGCAAAAATTATGGTAGAGCGTGTTATGAGTGTCTACGTGGTGGACTTGATTTTACCAAAGATGATGAAAACGTAAACTCACAACCATTTATGCGCTGGAGAGACCGTTTTGTCTTTTGTGCCGAAGCTATTTATAAATCACAGGCCGAAACGGTGAAATCAAGGGGCATTACTTGAATGCGACTGCGGGTACATGTGAAGAAATGATTAAGAGAGCTGTATTTGCAAGAGAATTAGGGGTTCCTATTGTAATGCATGACTACTTAACTGGGGGATTCACCGCAAATACTACTTTGGCTCATTATTGCCGCGACAATGGCCTACTTCTTCACATTCACCGTGCAATGCATGCAGTTATTGATAGACAGAAAAATCATGGTATGCATTTCCGTGTATTAGCTAAAGCATTGCGTATGTCTGGGGGAGATCATATCCACTCCGGTACAGTAGTAGGTAAGTTAGAAGGGGAACGCGAAATGACTTTAGGTTTTGTTGATTTATTGCGCGATGATTTTATTGAAAAAGATCGTGCTCGCGGTATCTTTTTCACTCAGGACTGGGTATCCATGCCAGGTGTTATACCGGTAGCTTCAGGTGGTATTCATGTTTGGCATATGCCAGCTCTGACCGAAATCTTTGGGGACGATTCTGTATTACAATTTGGTGGAGGAACTTTAGGACATCCTTGGGGAAATGCACCTGGTGCAGCAGCTAATCGAGTGGCTTTAGAAGCCTGTGTACAAGCTCGTAACGAAGGGCGCGATCTTGCTCGCGAAGGTAATGAAATTATCCGAGCAGCTTGCAAATGGAGTCCTGAACTAGCCGCAGCTTGTGAAGTATGGAAGGCGATCAAATTCGAGTTCGAGCCGGTAGATACTATTGATTAACTAGATAAAACTAAAGATAAAGAAGGTATAAATAAAAAAGAAACGAAATAAAAAGAGAAAAAAATCAGTTATGAAATGCAGTAATTCTTCTTTATTCTTCTAATTGATTGCAATTAAACTCGGCTCAATCTTTTTTAGAAAAAAAAAGATTGAGCCGAATAAAAATAGATCATGATATGATCATGAGACTTGACAAATCGAGATTCGTCTATTCTATATATCTAGAATATATATATTAAGGTATAATACAATAAAGAAATACAAATAAAATAATAAAATAATAAAATATAGTATTATCAATTGTATGCGCTTCTAGAGAAGTATGTATGCAGGAAGTAAATTCTAACCGCTTTCTTTGAATCCAATTTCAAATTAGATTAGAAAGATAGAAAGGCCATGAGGATGGGAAAATCAAAATAAAATCTTTTTAATTAGTTCTCCTTTTTTGGAATTTTCTTATTATCCTTTCATTTTTTTTACAGAATATTTTTCAAACTAAAAATAAAAAATACAATACAATAGTCAATATTCCTTATAATAGATATACTTAATTATATCATAAGAATCTTAAGATATTTTTCGACTAGATAGAAATAGTAAATTTGAATTGAGACACCTATTCCATGACGGATTTAAACTTACCTTCTATTTTCGTGCCTTTAGTAGGCTTAGTATTTCCGGCAATTGCAATGACTTCTTTATTTCTTTATGTGCAAAAAAATAAGATTGTCTAGTATTTTTTAGTGTAAGTAATATAATATGGTAGGGTATGTGGCTTTTTCTACACACACTTTCTACACACAAATGAAAAACGGTTATGGATGCGGATATAGGCTACGAGCATAAATGCATGAATATGCAGAGCCAGGTATAGCGAGTTTTATTTTATTTATTTTAATTGAATCAACGAATATTTTTTGAATAGAAAGTCAATGTATCTAACCTATTATTTCACAGGAGTACTAGTTGCTGAAGGCGATTTCAGAATCAAAAAAGTAAAGTCAAAATTATTTAGCTTATTCTCTCAATTTCAATCGACCGCTGCTGGATTTAGTATATCTAATATGAATTGGC
>NW_027333436.1:0-33231 GCF_002575655.3 Aegilops tauschii subsp. strangulata | reverse complement strand
GTAAATGCATGAAAAATAACAAATGAAGTCAGAAAGGATTGAAAAAGATGATGTGCTTTGGATGGTGCATTTCGAACACACAAAAAGTCAGGAGTTCAAATTAGGTATAAAAAATGAAATCCCTTTGTAACAGACGAGTTTCCGGATGAAATCCTGATACTTTGAAAGAGATTGTCCGTTTTGTACACGAAGTGCATCCAGTTTTTGCCGTAACACTCTCAACTTTCTTGCACATGCTATGTGGATGAAATGATGATACCATGCCAACTTTCAACCTTTTCAGAGTTCAATTGAAATGCTTTTCAATTTTAGGGTCTTATAGCTCGAAATAATTAGTAAATGCATGAAAAATAATAAATGAAGTCAGAAAGGATTGAAAAATGATGATGTGGCTTTGAATGGTGCATTTTGAACACACAAAAAGTCAGGAGTTCAAATAAGGTTTAAAAAATGAAATCCCTTTGTAACAGACGAGTTTCCCGATGAAATCCTGATACTTTGAAAGAGATTGTCCGTTTTGTACACGAAGTGCATCCAGTTTTTGCCGTAACACTCTCAACTTTCTTGCACATGCTATGTGGATGAAATGATGATACCATGCCAACTTTCAACCTTTTCAGAGTTCAATTGAAATGCTTTTCAATTTTAGGGTCTTATAGCTCAAAATAATTAGTAAATGCATGAAAAATAACAAATGAAGTCAGAAAGGATTGAAAAATGATGATGTGGCTTTGAATGGTGCATTTTGAACCCACAAAAAGTCAGGAGTTCAAATAAGGTATAAAAATGAAATCCCTTTGTAACAGACGAGTTTCCGATGAAATCCTGATACTTTGAAAGAGATTGTCCGTTTTGTACACGAAGTGCATCCTCTTTTTGCCGTAACCCTCTCAACTTTCTTGCACATGCTATGTGGATGAAATGATGATATCATGCCAACTTTCAACCTTTTTAGAGTTCATTGGAAATGCTTTTCAATTTTAGGGTCTTATAGCTCTAAATAATTAGTAAATGCATGAAAAATAACAAATGAAGTCAGAAAGGATTGAAAAATGATGATGTGGCTTTGAATGGTGCATTTTGAACACACAAAAAGTCAGGAGTTCAAATAAGGTATAAAAATGAAATCCCTTTGTAACAAACGAGTTTCCGGATGAAATCCTGATACTTTGAAAGAGATTGTCCGTTTTGTACACGAGTGCATCCAGTTTTTGCCGTAACCCTCTCAACTTTCTTGCACATGCTATGTGGATGAAATGATGATACCATGCCAACTTTCACCTTTTCAGAGTTCATTTGAAATGCTTTTCAATTTAGGGTCTTATAGCTCAAAATAATTAGTAAATGCATGAAAAATAACAAATGAAGTCAGAAAGGATTGAAAAATGATGATGTGGCTTTGATGGTGCATTTTGAACACACGAAACGTCAGGAGTTCAAATAAGGTATAAAAAATGAAATCCCTTTGTAACAGACGAGTTTCCGGATGAAATCCTGATACTTTGAAAGAGATTGTCCGTTTAGTACACGAAGTGCATCCAGTTTTTGCCGTAACCCTCTCAACTTTCTTGCACATGCTATGTGGATGAAATGATGATATCATGCCAACTTCAACCTTTTCAGAGTTCATTTGAAATGCTTTTCAATTTTAGGGTCTTATAGCTCAAAATAATTAGTAAATGCATGAAAAATAACAAATGAAGTCAGAAAGGATTGAAAAATGATGATGTGGCTTTGAATGGTGCATTTCGAACACACAAAAGTCAGGAGTTCAAATAAGGTTTAAAAAATGAAATCCCTTTGTAACAGACGAGTTTCCGGATGAAATCCTGATACTTTGAAAGAGATTGTCCGTTTTGTACACGAAGTGCATCCAGTTTTTGCCGTAACACTCTCAACTTTCTTGCACATGCTATGTGGATGAAATGATGATACCATGCCAACTTTCAACCTTTTCAGAGTTCAATTGAAATGCTTTTCAATTTTAGGGTCTTATAGCTCGAAATAATTAGTAAATGCATGAAAAATAACAAATGAAGTCAGAAAGGATTGAAAAATGATGATGTGGCTTTGAATGGTGCATTTTGAACACACAAAAAGTCAGGAGTTCAAATAAGGTTTAAAAAATGAAATCCCTTTGTAACAGACGAGTTTCCCGATGAATCCTGATACTTTGAAAGAGATTGTCCGTTTTGTACACGAAGTGCATCCAGTTTTTGCCGTAACACTCTCAACTTTCTTGCACATGCTATGTGGATGAAATGATGATATCATGCCAACTTTCAACCTTTTCAGAGTTCAATTGAAATGCTTTCAATTTTAGGGTCTTAGAGCTCAAAATAATTAGTAAATGCATGAAAAATAACAAATGAAGTCAGAAAGGATTGAAAAATGATGATGTGGCTTTGAATGGTGCATTTTGAACCCACAAAAAGTCAGGAGTTCAAATAAGCGTTTAAAAAATGAAATCCCTTTGTAACAGACGAGTTTCCGGATGAAATCCTGATACTTTGAAAGAGATTGTCCGTTTTGTACACGAAGTGCATCCAGTTTTTTCCGTAACCCTCTCAACTTTCTTGCACATGCTATGTGGATGAAATGATGATACCATGCCAAATTTCACCTTTTCAGAGTTCATTTGAAATGCTTTTCAATTTTAGGGTCTTATAGCTCAAAATAATTAGTAAATGCATGAAAACAACAAATGAAGTCAGAAGGATTGAAAAAATGATGATGTGGCTTTGAATGGTGCATTTTGAACACACAAAACGTCAGGAGTTCAAATAAGGTATAAAAAATGAAATCCCTTTGTAACAGACGAGTTTCCGGATGAAATCCTGATACTTTGAAAGAGATTGTCCGTTTTGTACACGAAGTGCATCCAGTTTTTGCCGTAACCCTCTCAACTTTCTTGCACATGCTATGTGGATGAAATGATGATATCATGCCAACTTTCAACCTTTTCAGAGTTCATTTGAAATGCTTTTCAATTTTAGGGTCTTATAGCTCAAAATAATTAGTAAATGCATGAAAAATAACAAATGAATTCAGAAAGGATTGAAAAATGATGATGTGGCTTTGAATGGTGCATTTCGAACACACAAAAAGTCAGGAGTTCAAATAAGGTTTAAAAAATGAAATCCCTTTGTAACAGACGAGTTTCCGGATGAAATCCTGATACTTTGAAAGAGATTGTCCGTTTTGTACACGAAGTGCATCCAGTTTTTGCCGTAACCCTCTCAACTTTCTTGCACATGCTATGTGGATGAAATGATGATATCATGCGAACTTTCAACCTTTTCAGAGTTCAATTGAAATGCTTTTCAATTTTAGGGTCTTAGAGCTCAAAATAATTAGTAAATGCATGAAAAATAACAAATGAAGTCAGAAAGGATTGAAAAATGATGATGTGGCTTTGAATGGTGCATTTTGAACCCACAAAAAGTCAGGAGTTCAAATAAGGTTTAAAAAATGAAATCCCTTTGTAACAGACGAGTTTCCGGATGAAATCCTGATACTTTGAAAGAGATTGTCCGTTTTGTACACGAAGTGCATCCAGTTTTTTCCGTAACCCTCTCAACTTTCTTGCACATGCTATGTGGATGAAATGATGATACCATGCCAACTTTCACCTTTTCAGAGTTCATTTGAAATGCTTTTCAATTTTAGGGTCTTATAGCTCAAAATAATTAGTAAATGCATGAAAAACAACAAATGAAGTCAGAAAGGATTGAAAAATGATGATGTGGCTTTGAATGGTGCATTTTGAACACACAAAACGTCAGGAGTTATAATAAGGTATAAAAAATGAAATCCCTTTGTAACAGACGAGTTTCCGGATGAAATCCTGATACTTTGAAAGAGATTGTCCGTTTAGTACACGAAGTGCATCCAGTTTTTGCCGTAACCCTCTCAACTTTCTTGCACATGCTATGTGGATGAAATGATGATATCATGCCAACTTTCAACCTTTTCAGAGTTCATTTGAAATGCTTTTCAATTTTAGGGTCTTATAGCTCAAAATAATTAGTAAATGCATGAAAAATAACAAATGAAGTCAGAAAGGATTGAAAAATGATGATGTGGCTTTGAATGGTGCATTTCGAACACACAAAAAGTCAGGAGTTCAAATAAGGTTTAAAAAATGAAATCCCTTTGTAACAGACGAGTTTCCGGATGAAATCCTGATACTTTGAAAGAGATTGTCCGTTTTGTACACGAAGTGCATCCAGTTTTTGCCGTAACACTCTCAACTTTCTTGCACATGCTATGTGGATGAAATGATGATACCATGCCAACTTTCAACCTTTTCAGAGTTCAATTGAAATGCTTTTCAATTTTAGGGTCTTATAGCTCGAAATAATTAGTAAATGCATGAAAAATAACAAATGAAGTCAGAAAGGATTGAAAAATGATGATGTGGCTTTGAATGGTGCATTTTGAACACACAAAAAGTCAGGAGTTCAAATAAGGTTTAAAAAATGAAATCCCTTTGTAACAGACGAGTTTCCCGATGAAATCCTGATACTTTGAAAGAGATTGTCCGTTTTGTACACGAAGTGCATCCAGTTTTTGCCGTAACACTCTCAACTTTCTTGCACATGCTATGTGGATGAAATGATGATATCATGCCAACTTTCAACCTTTTCAGAGTTCAATTGAAATGCTTTTCAATTTTAGGGTCTTAGAGCTCAAAATAATTAGTAAATGCATGAAAAATAACAAATGAAGTCAGAAAGGATTGAAAAATGATGATGTGGCTTTGAATGGTGCATTTTGAACCCACAAAAAGTCAGGAGTTCAAATAAGGTTTAAAAAATGAAATCCCTTTGTAACAGACGAGTTTCCGGATGAAATCCTGATACTTTGAAAGAGATTGTCCGTTTTGTACACGAAGTGCATCCAGTTTTTTCCGTAACCCTCTCAACTTTCTTGCACATGCTATGTGGATGAAATGATGATACCATGCCAAATTTCACCTTTTCAGAGTTCATTTGAAATGCTTTTCAATTTTAGGGTCTTATAGCTCAAAATAATTAGTAAATGCATGAAAAACAACAAATGAAGTCAGAAAGGATTGAAAAATGATGATGTGGCTTTGAATGGTGCATTTTGAACACACAAAACGTCAGGAGTTCAAATAAGGTATAAAAAATGAAATCCCTTTGTAACAGACGAGTTTCCGGATGAAATCCTGATACTTTGAAAGAGATTGTCCGTTTTGTACACGAAGTGCATCCAGTTTTTGCCGTAACCCTCTCAACTTTCTTGCACATGCTATGTGGATGAAATGATGATATCATGCCAACTTTCAACCTTTTCAGAGTTCATTTGAAATGCTTTTCAATTTTAGGGTCTTATAGCTCAAAATAATTAGTAAATGCATGAAAAATAACAAATGAATTCAGAAAGGATTGAAAAATGATGATGTGGCTTTGAATGGTGCATTTCGAACACACAAAAAGTCAGGAGTTCAAATAAGGTTTAAAAAATGAAATCCCTTTGTAACAGACGAGTTTCCGGATGAAATCCTGATACTTTGAAAGAGATTGTCCGTTTTGTACACGAAGTGCATCCAGTTTTTGCCGTAACCCTCTCAACTTTCTTGCACATGCTATGTGGATGAAATGATGATATCATGCGAACTTTCAACCTTTTCAGAGTTCAATTGAAATGCTTTTCAATTTTAGGGTCTTAGAGCTCAAAATAATTAGTAAATGCATGAAAAATAACAAATGAAGTCAGAAAGGATTGAAAAATGATGATGTGGCTTTGAATGGTGCATTTTGAACCCACAAAAAGTCAGGAGTTCAAATAAGGTTTAAAAAATGAAATCCCTTTGTAACAGACGAGTTTCCGGATGAAATCCTGATACTTTGAAAGAGATTGTCCGTTTTGTACACGAAGTGCATCCAGTTTTTTCCGTAACCCTCTCAACTTTCTTGCACATGCTATGTGGATGAAATGATGATACCATGCCAACTTTCACCTTTTCAGAGTTCATTTGAAATGCTTTTCAATTTTAGGGTCTTATAGCTCAAAATAATTAGTAAATGCATGAAAAACAACAAATGAAGTCAGAAAGGATTGAAAAATGATGATGTGGCTTTGAATGGTGCATTTTGAACACACAAAACGTCAGGAGTTATAATAAGGTATAAAAAATGAAATCCCTTTGTAACAGACGAGTTTCCGGATGAAATCCTGATACTTTGAAAGAGATTGTCCGTTTTGTACACGAAGTGCATCCAGTTTTTGCCGTAACCCTCTCAACTTTCTTGCACATGCTATGTGGATGAAATGATGATATCATGCCAACTTTCAACCTTTTCAGAGTTCATTTGAAATGCTTTTCAATTTTAGGGTCTTATAGCTCAAAATAATTAGTAAATGCATGAAAAATAACAAATGAAGTCAGAAAGGATTGAAAAATGATGATGTGGCTTTGAATGGTGCATTTCGAACACACAAAAAGTCAGGAGTTCAAATAAGGTTTAAAAAATGAAATCCCTTTGTAACAGACGAGTTTCCGGATGAAATCCTGATACTTTGAAAGAGATTGTCCGTTTTGTACACGAAGTGCATCCAGTTTTTGCCGTAACACTCTCAACTTTCTTGCACATGCTATGTGGATGAAATGATGATACCATGCCAACTTTCAACCTTTTCAGAGTTCAATTGAAATGCTTTTCAATTTTAGGGTCTTATAGCTCGAAATAATTAGTAAATGCATGAAAAATAACAAATGAAGTCAGAAAGGATTGAAAAATGATGATGTGGCTTTGAATGGTGCATTTTGAACACACAAAAAGTCAGGAGTTCAAATAAGGTTTAAAAAATGAAATCCCTTTGTAACAGACGAGTTTCCCGATGAAATCCTGATACTTTGAAAGAGATTGTCCGTTTTGTACACGAAGTGCATCCAGTTTTTGCCGTAACACTCTCAACTTTCTTGCACATGCTATGTGGATGAAATGATGATATCATGCCAACTTTCAACCTTTTCAGAGTTCAATTGAAATGCTTTTCAATTTTAGGGTCTTAGAGCTCAAAATAATTAGTAAATGCATGAAAAATAACAAATGAAGTCAGAAAGGATTGAAAAATGATGATGTGGCTTTGAATGGTGCATTTTGAACCCACAAAAAGTCAGGAGTTCAAATAAGGTTTAAAAAATGAAATCCCTTTGTAACAGACGAGTTTCCGGATGAAATCCTGATACTTTGAAAGAGATTGTCCGTTTTGTACACGAAGTGCATCCAGTTTTTGCCGTAACCCTCTCAACTTTCTTGCACATGCTATGTGGATGAAATGATGATATCATGCCAACTTTCAACCTTTTTAGAGTTCATTTGAAATGCTTTTGAATTTTAGGGTCTTATAGCTCTAAATAACTAGTAAATGCATGGAAAATAACAAATGAAGTCAGAAAGGATTGAAAAATGATGATGTGGATTTGAATGGTGCATTTTGAACACACAAAAAGTCAGGAGTTCAAATAAGGTATAAAAAATGAAATCCCTTTGTAACAAACGAGTTTCCGGATGAAATCCTGATACTTTGAAAGAGATTGTCCGTTTTGTACACGAAGTGCATCCAGTTTTTGCCGTAACCCTCTCAACTTTCTTGCACATGCTATGTGGATGAAATGATGATATCATGCCAACTTTCAACCTTTTCAGAGTTCATTTGAAATGCTTTTCAAGTTTAGGGTCTTATAGCTCAAAATAATTAGTAAATGCATGAAAAATAACAAATGAAGTCAGAAAGGATTGAAAAATGATGATGTGGCTTTGAATGGTGCATTTTGAACACACAAAAAGTCAGGAGTTCAAATAAGGTATAAAAAATGAAATCCCTTTGTAACAGACGAGTTTCCGGATGAAATCCTGATACTTTGAAAGAGATTGTCCGTTTTGTACACGAAGTGCATCCAGTTTTTGCCGTAACCCTCTCAACTTTCTTGCACATGCTATGTGGATGAAATGATGATATCATGCCAACTTTCAACCTTTTCAGAGTTCATTTGAAATGCTTTTCAATTTTAGGGTCTTATAGCTAAAAATAGTTAGTAAATGCATGAAAAATAACAAATGAAGTCAGAAAGGATTGAAAAATGATGATGTGGCTTTGAATGGTGCATTTTGAACACACAAAAAGTCAGGAGTTCGAATAAGGTATAAAAAATGAAATCCCTTTGTAACAGACGAGTTTCCGGATGAAATCCTGATACTTTGAAAGAGATTGTCCGTTTTGTACACGAAGTGCATCCAGTTTTTGCCGTAACCCTCTCAACTTTCTTGCACATGCTATGTGGATGAAATGATGATATCATGCCAACTTTCAACCTTTTCAGAGTTCATTTGAAATGCTTTTCAATTTTAGGGTCTTATAGCTCAAAATAATTAGTAAATGCATGAAAAATAACAAATGAAGTCAGAAAGGATTGAAAAATGATGATGTGGCTTTGAATGGTGCATTTTGAACACACAAAAAGTCAGGAGTTCAAATAAGGTATAAAAAATGAAATCCCTTTGTAACAGACGAGTTTCCGGATGAAATCCTGATACTTTGAAAGGGATTGTCCGTTTTGTACACGAAGTGCATCCAGTTTTTGCCGTAACCCTCTCAACTTTCTTGCACATGCTATGTGGATGAAATGATGATATCATGCCAACTTTCAACCTTTTCAGAGTTCATTTGAAATGCTTTTCAATTTTAGGGTCTTATAGCTCAAAATAATTAGTAAATGCATGAAAAATAACAAATGAAGTCAGAAAGGATTGAAAAATGATGATGTGGCTTTGAATGGTGCATTTTGAACACACAAAAAGTCAGGAGTTCGAATAAGGTATAAAAAATGAAATCCCTTTGTAACAGACGAGTTTCCGGATGAAATCCTGATACTTTGAAAGAGATTGTCCGTTTTGTACACGAAGTGCATCCAGTTTTTGCCGTAACCCTCTCAACTTTCTTGCACATGCTATGTGGATGAAATGATGATAACATACCAACTTTCAACCTTTTCAGAGTTCATTTGAAATGCTTTTCAATTTTAGGGTCTTATAGCTCAAAATAATTAGTAAATGCATGAAAAATAACAAATGAAGTCAGAAAGGATTGAAAAATGATGATGTGGCTTTGAATGGTGCATTTCGAACACACAAAAAGTCAGGAGTTCCAATAAGGTTTAAAAAATGAAATCCCTTTGTAACAGACGAGTTTCCGGATGAAATCCTGATACTTTGAAAGAGATTGTCCGTTTTGTACACGAAGTGCATCCAGTTTTTGCCGTAACACTCTCAACTTTCTTGCACATGCTATGTGGATGAAATGATGATACCATGCCAACTTTCAACCTTTTCAGAGTTCAATTGAAATGCTTTTCAATTTTAGGGTCTTATAGCTCGAAATAATTAATAAATGCATGAAAAATAACAAATGAAGTCAGAAAGGATTGAAAAATGATGATGTGGCTTTGAATGGTGCATTTTGAACACACAAAAAGTCAGGAGTTCAAATAAGGTTTAAAAAATGAAATCCCTTTGTAACAGACGAGTTTCCCGATGAAATCCTGATACTTTGAAAGAGATTGTCTGTTTTGTACACGAAGTGCATCCAGTTTTTGCCGTAACACTCTCAACTTTCTTGCACATGCTATGTGGATGAAATCATGATACCATGCCAACTTTCAACCTTTTCAGAGTTCAATTGAAATGCTTTTCAATTTTAGGGTCTTATAGCTCAAAATAATTAGTAAATGCATGAAAAATAACAAATGAAGTCAGAAAGGATTGAAAAATGATGATGTGGCTTTGAATGGTGCATTTCGAACACACAAAAAGTCAGGAGTTCAAATAAGGTATAAAAAATGAAATCCCTTTGTAACAGACGAGTTTCCGGATGAAATCCTGATACTTTGAAAGAGATTGTCCGTTTTGTACACGAAGTGCATCCAGTTTTTGCCGTAACACTCTCAACTTTCTTGCACATGCTATGTGGATGAAATGATGATACCACGCCAACTTTCAACCTTTTCAGAGTTCAATTGAAATGCTTTTCAATTTTAGGGTCTTATAGCTCGAAATAATTAGTAAATGCATGAAAAATAACAAATGAAGTCAGAAAGGATTGAAAAATGATGATGTGGCTTTGAATGGTGCATTTTGAACACACAAAAAGTCAGGAGTTCAAATAAGGTTTAAAAAATGAAATCCCTTTGTAACAGACGAGTTTCCGGATGAAATCCTGATACTTTGAAAGAGATTGTCCGTTTTGTACACGAAGTGCATCCAGTTTTTGCCGTAACACTCTCAACTTTCTTGCACATGCTATGTGGATGAAATGATGATACCATGCCAACTTTCAACCTTTTCAGAGTTCAATTGAAATGCTTTTCAATTTTAGGGTCTTATAGCTCGAAATAATTAGTAAATGCATGAAAAATAACAAATGAAGTCAGAAAGGATTGAAAAATGATGATGTGGCTTTGAATGGTGCATTTTGAACACACAAAAAGTCAGGAGTTCAAATAAGGTTTAAAAAATGAAATCCCTTTGTAACAAACGAGTTTCCCGATGAAATCCTGATACTTTGAAAGAGATTGTCCGTTTTGTACACGAAGTGCATCCAGTTTTTGCCGTAACACTCTCAACTTTCTTGCACATGCTATGTGGATGAAATGATGATATCATGCCAACTTTCAACCTTTTCAGAGTTCAATTGAAATGCTTTTCAATTTTAGGGTCTTAGAGCTCAAAATAATTAGTAAATGCATGAAAAATAACAAATGAAGTCAGAAAGGATTGAAAAATGATGATGTGGCTTTGAATGGTGCATTTTGAACCCACAAAAAGTCAGGAGTTCAAATAAGGTTTAAAAAATGAAATCCCTTTGTAACAGACGAGTTTCCGGATGAAATCCTGATACTTTGAAAGAGATTGTCCGTTTTGTACACGAAGTGCATCCAGTTTTTTCCGTAACCCTCTCAACTTTCTTGCACATGCTATGTGGATGAAATGATGATATCATGCCAACTTTCAACCTTTTCAGAGTTCATTTGAAATGCTTTTCAATTTTAGGGTCTTATAGCTCAAAATAATTAGTAAATGCATGAAAAATAACAAATGAAGTCAGAAAGGATTGAAAAATGATGATGTGGCTTTGAATGGTGCATTTCGAACACACAAAAAGTCAGGAGTTCAAATAAGGTTTAAAAAATGAAATCCCTTTGTAACAGACGAGTTTCCGGATGAAATCCTGATACTTTGAAAGAGATTGTCCGTTTTGTACACGAAGTGCATCCAGTTTTTGCCGTAACACTCTCAACTTTCTTGCACATGCTATGTGGATGAAATGATGATACCATGCCAACTTTCAACCTTTTCAGAGTTCAATTGAAATGCTTTTCAATTTTAGGGTCTTATAGCTCGAAATAATTAGTAAATGCATGAAAAATAACAAATGAAGTCAGAAAGGATTGAAAAATGATCATGTGGCTTTGAATGGTGCATTTTGAACACACAAAAAGTCAGGAGTTCAAATAAGGTTTAAAAATGAAATCCCTTTGTAACAGACGAGTTTCCCGATGAAATCCTGATACTTTGAAAGAGATTGTCCGTTTTGTACACGAAGTGCATCCAGTTTTTGCCGTAACACTCTCAACTTTCTTGCACATGCTATGTGGATGAAATGATGATATCATGCCAACTTTCAACCTTTTCAGAGTTCAATTGAAATGCTTTTCAATTTTAGGGTCTTAGAGCTCAAAATAATTAGTAAATGCATGAAAAATAACAAATGAAGTCAGAAAGGATTGAAAAATGATGATGTGGCTTTGAATGGTGCATTTTGAACCCACAAAAAGTCAGGAGTTCAAATAAGGTTTAAAAAATGAAATCCCTTTGTAACAGACGAGTTTCCGGATGAAATCCTGATACTTTGAAAGAGATTGTCCGTTTTGTACACGAAGTGCATCCAGTTTTTGCCGTAACCCTCTCAACTTTCTTGCACATGCTATGTGGATGAAATGATGATATCATGCCAACTTTCAACCTTTTTAGAGTTCATTTGAAATGCTTTTGAATTTTAGGGTCTTATAGCTCTAAATAACTAGTAAATGCATGGAAAATAACAAATGAAGTCAGAAAGGATTGAAAAATGATGATGTGGATTTGAATGGTGCATTTTGAACACACAAAAAGTCAGGAGTTCAAATAAGGTATAAAAAATGAAATCCCTTTGTAACAAACGAGTTTCCGGATGAAATCCTGATACTTTGAAAGAGATTGTCCGTTTTGTACACGAAGTGCATCCAGTTTTTGCCGTAACCCTCTCAACTTTCTTGCACATGCTATGTGGATGAAATGATGATATCATGCCAACTTTCAACCTTTTCAGAGTTCATTTGAAATGCTTTTCAAGTTTAGGGTCTTATAGCTCAAAATAATTAGTAAATGCATGAAAAATAACAAATGAAGTCAGAAAGGATTGAAAAATGATGATGTGGCTTTGAATGGTGCATTTTGAACACACAAAAAGTCAGGAGTTCAAATAAGGTATAAAAAATGAAATCCCTTTGTAACAGACGAGTTTCCGGATGAAATCCTGATACTTTGAAAGAGATTGTCCGTTTTGTACACGAAGTGCATCCAGTTTTTGCCGTAACCCTCTCAACTTTCTTGCACATGCTATGTGGATGAAATGATGATATCATGCCAACTTTCAACCTTTTCAGAGTTCATTTGAAATGCTTTTCAATTTTAGGGTCTTATAGCTAAAAATAGTTAGTAAATGCATGAAAAATAACAAATGAAGTCAGAAAGGATTGAAAAATGATGATGTGGCTTTGAATGGTGCATTTTGAACACACAAAAAGTCAGGAGTTCGAATAAGGTATAAAAAATGAAATCCCTTTGTAACAGACGAGTTTCCGGATGAAATCATGATACTTTGAAAGAGATTGTCCGTTTTGTACACGAAGTGCATCCAGTTTTTGCCGTAACCCTCTCAACTTTCTTGCACATGCTATGTGGATGAAATGATGATATCATGCCAACTTTCAACCTTTTCAGAGTTCATTTGAAATGCTTTTCAGTTTTAGGGTCTTATAGCTCAAAATAATTAGTAAATGCATGAAAAATAACAAATGAAGTCAGAAAGGATTGAAAAATGATGATGTGGCTTTGAATGGTGCATTTTGAACACACAAAAAGTCAGGAGTTCAAATAAGGTATAAAAAATGAAATCCCTTTGTAACAGACGAGTTTCCGGATGAAATCCTGATACTTTGAAAGAGATTGTCCGTTTTGTACACGAAGTGCATCCAGTTTTTGCCGTAACCCTCTCAACTTTCTTGCACATGCTATGTGGATGAAATGATGATATCATGCCAACTTTCAACCTTTTCAGAGTTCATTTGAAATGCTTTTCAATTTTAGGGTCTTATAGCTCAAAATAATTAGTAAATGCATGAAAAATATTAAATGAAGTCAGAAAGGATTGAAAAATGATGATGTGGCTTTGAATGGTGCATTTTGAACACACAAAAAGTCAGGAGTTCGAATAAGGTATAAAAAATGAAATCCCTTTGTAACAGACGAGTTTCCGGATGAAATCCTGATACTTTGAAAGAGATTGTCCGTTTTGTACACGAAGTGCATCCAGTTTTTGCCGTAACCCTCTCAACTTTCTTGCACATGCTATGTGGATGAAATGATGATATCATGCCAACTTTCAACCTTTTCAGAGTTCATTTGAAATGCTTTTCAATTTTAGGGTCTTATAGCTCAAAATAATTAGTAAATGCATGAAAAATAACAAATGAAGTCAGAAAGGATTGAAAAATGATGATGTGGCTTTGAATGGTGCATTTCGAACACACAAAAAGTCAGGAGTTCAAATAAGGTTTAAAAAATGAAATCCCTTTGTAACAGACGAGTTTCCGGATGAAATCCTGATACTTTGAAAGAGATTGTCCGTTTTGTACACGAAGTGCATCCAGTTTTTGCCGTAACACTCTCAACTTTCTTGCACATGCTATGTGGATGAAATGATGATACCATGCCAACTTTCAACCTTTTCAGAGTTCAATTGAAATGCTTTTCAATTTTAGGGTCTTATAGCTCGAAATAATTAATAAATGCATGAAAAATAACAAATGAAGTCAGAAAGGATTGAAAAATGATGATGTGGCTTTGAATGGTGCATTTTGAACACACAAAAAGTCAGGAGTTCAAATAAGGTTTAAAAAATGAAATCCCTTTGTAACAGACGAGTTTCCCGATGAAATCCTGATACTTTGAAAGAGATTGTCCGTTTTGTACACGAAGTGCATCCAGTTTTTGCCGTAACACTCTCAACTTTCTTGCACATGCTATGTGGATGAAATGATGATACCATGCCAACTTTCAACCTTTTCAGAGTTCAATTGAAATGCTTTTCAATTTTAGGGTCTTATAGCTCAAAATAATTAGTAAATGCATGAAAAATAACAAATGAAGTCAGAAAGGATTGAAAAATGATGATGTGGCTTTGAATGGTGCATTTCGAACACACAAAAAGTCAGGAGTTCAAATAAGGTATAAAAAATGAAATCCCTTTGTAACAGACGAGTTTCCGGATGAAATCCTGATACTTTGAAAGAGATTGTCCGTTTTGTACACGAAGTGCATCCAGTTTTTGCCGTAACACTCTCAACTTTCTTGCACATGCTATGTGGATGAAATGATGATACCACGCCAACTTTCAACCTTTTCAGAGTTCAATTGAAATGCTTTTCAATTTTAGGGTCTTATAGCTCGAAATAATTAGTAAATGCATGAAAAATAACAAATGAAGTCAGAAAGGATTGAAAAATGATGATGTGGCTTTGAATGGTGCATTTTGAACACACAAAAAGTCAGGAGTTCAAATAAGGTTTAAAAAATGAAATCCCTTTGTAACAGACGAGTTTCCCGATGAAATCCTGATACTTTGAAAGAGATTGTCCGTTTTGTACACGAAGTGCATCCAGTTTTTGCCGTAACACTCTCAACTTTCTTGCACATGCTATGTGGATGAAATGATGATACCATGCCAACTTTCAACCTTTTCAGAGTTCAATTGAAATGCTTTTCAATTTTAGGGTCTTATAGCTCAAAATAATTAGTAAATGCATGAAAAATAACAAATGAAGTCAGAAAGGATTGAAAAATGATGATGTGGCTTTGAATGGTGCATTTTGAACCCACAAAAAGTCAGGAGTTCAAATAAGGTATAAAAAATGAAATCCCTTTGTAACAGACGAGTTTCCGGATGAAATCCTGATACTTTGAAAGAGATTGTCCGTTTTGTACACGAAGTGCATCCTGTTTTTGCCGTAACCCTCTCAACTTTCTTGCACATGCTATGTGGATGAAATGATGATATCATGCCAACTTTCAACCTTTTTAGAGTTCATTTGAAATGCTTTTCAATTTTAGGGTCTTATAGCTCTAAATAATTAGTAAATGCATGAAAAATAACAAATGAAGTCAGAAAGGATTGAAAAATGATGATGTGGCTTTGAATGGTGCATTTTGAACACACAAAAAGTCAGGAGTTCAAATAAGGTATAAAAAATGAAATCCCTTTGTAACAAACGAGTTTCCGGATGAAATCCTGATACTTTGAAAGAGATTGTCCGTTTTGTACATGAAGTGCATCCAGTTTTTGCCGTAACCCTCTCAACTTTCTTGCACATGCTATGTGGATGAAATGATGATACCATGCCAACTTTCACCTTTTCAGAGTTCATTTGAAATGCTTTTCAATTTTAGGGTCTTATAGCTCAAAATAATTAGTAAATGCATGAAAAATAACAAATGAAGTCAGAAAGGATTGAAAAATGATGATGTGGCTTTGAATGGTGCATTTTGAACACACAAAAAGTCAGGAGTTCGAATAAGGTATAAAAAATGAAATCCCTTTGTAACAGACGAGTTTCCGGATGAAATCCTGATACTTTGAAAGAGATTGTCCGTTTTGTACACGAAGTGCATCCAGTTTTTGCCGTAACCCTCTCAACTTTCTTGCACATGCTATGTGGATGAAATGATGATATCATGCCAACTTTCAACCTTTTCAGAGTTCATTTGAAATGCTTTTCAATTTTAGGGTCTTATAGCTCAAAATAATTAGTAAATGCATGAAAAATAACAAATGAAGTCAGAAAGGATTGAAAAATGATGATGTGGCTTTGAATGGTGCATTTCGAACACACAAAAAGTCAGGAGTTCAAATAAGGTTTAAAAAATGAAATCCCTTTGTAACAGACGAGTTTCCGGATGAAATCCTGATACTTTGAAAGAGATTGTCCGTTTTGTACACGAAGTGCATCCAGTTTTTGCCGTAACACTCTCAACTTTCTTGCACATGCTATGTGGATGAAATGATGATACCATGCCAACTTTCAACCTTTTCAGAGTTCAATTGAAATGCTTTTCAATTTTAGGGTCTTATAGCTCGAAATAATTAATAAATGCATGAAAAATAACAAATGAAGTCAGAAAGGATTGAAAAATGATGATGTGGCTTTGAATGGTGCATTTTGAACACACAAAAAGTCAGGAGTTCAAATAAGGTTTAAAAAATGAAATCCCTTTGTAACAGACGAGTTTCCCGATGAAATCCTGATACTTTGAAAGAGATTGTCCGTTTTGTACACGAAGTGCATCCAGTTTTTGCCGTAACACTCTCAACTTTCTTGCACATGCTATGTGGATGAAATGATGATACCATGCCAACTTTCAACCTTTTCAGAGTTCAATTGAAATGCTTTTCAATTTTAGGGTCTTATAGCTCAAAATAATTAGTAAATGCATGAAAAATAACAAATGAAGTCAGAAAGGATTGAAAAATGATGATGTGGCTTTGAATGGTGCATTTCGAACACACAAAAAGTCAGGAGTTCAAATAAGGTATAAAAAATGAAATCCCTTTGTAACAGACGAGTTTCCGGATGAAATCCTGATACTTTGAAAGAGATTGTCCGTTTTGTACACGAAGTGCATCCAGTTTTTGCCGTAACACTCTCAACTTTCTTGCACATGCTATGTGGATGAAATGATGATACCACGCCAACTATCAACCTTTTCAGAGTTCAATTGAAATGCTTTTCAATTTTAGGGTCTT
This sequence comes from Aegilops tauschii subsp. strangulata, assembly GCF_002575655.3. Taxonomy (NCBI): domain Eukaryota; kingdom Viridiplantae; phylum Streptophyta; class Magnoliopsida; order Poales; family Poaceae; genus Aegilops; species Aegilops tauschii. The sequence continues at coordinate 16,080 of NW_027333436.1, read as the reverse complement.
ATAGCTCGAAATAATTAGTAAATGCATGAAAAATAACAAATGAAGTCAGAAAGGATTGAAAAATGATGATGTGGCTTTGAATGGTGCATTTTGAACACACAAAAAGTCAGGAGTTCAAATAAGGTTTAAAAAATGAAATCCCTTTGTAACAGACGAGTTTCCCGATGAAATCCTGATACTTTGAAAGAGATTGTCCGTTTTGTACACGAAGTGCATCCAGTTTTTGCCGTAACACTCTCAACTTTCTTGCACATGCTATGTGGATGAAATGATGATACCATGCCAACTTTCAACCTTTTCAGAGTTCAATTGAAATGCTTTTCAATTTTAGGGTCTTATAGCTCAAAATAATTAGTAAATGCATGAAAAATAACAAATGAAGTCAGAAAGGATTGAAAAATGATGATGTGGCTTTGAATGGTGCATTTTGAACCCACAAAAAGTCAGGAGTTCAAATAAGGTATAAAAAATGAAATCCCTTTGTAACAGACGAGTTTCCGGATGAAATCCTGATACTTTGAAAGAGATTGTCCGTTTTGTACACGAAGTGCATCCTGTTTTTGCCGTAACCCTCTCAACTTTCTTGCACATGCTATGTGGATGAAATGATGATATCATGCCAACTTTCAACCTTTTTAGAGTTCATTTGAAATGCTTTTCAATTTTAGGGTCTTATAGCTCTAAATAATTAGTAAATGCATGAAAAATAACAAATGAAGTCAGAAAGGATTGAAAAATGATGATGTGGCTTTGAATGGTGCATTTTGAACACACAAAAAGTCAAGAGTTCAAATAAGGTATAAAAAATGAAATCCCTTTGTAACAAACGAGTTTCCGGATGAAATCCTGATACTTTGAAAGAGATTGTCCGTTTTGTACACGAAGTGCATCCAGTTTTTGCCGTAACCCTCTCAACTTTCTTGCACATGCTATGTGGATGAAATGATGATACCATGCCAACTTTCACCTTTTCAGAGTTCATTTGAAATGCTTTTCTATTTTAGGGTCTTATAGCTCAAAATAATTAGTAAATGCATGAAAAATAACAAATGAAGTCAGAAAGGATTGAAAAATGATGATGTGGCTTTGAATGGTGCATTTTGAACACACAAAACGTCAGGAGTTCAAATAAGGTATAAAAAATGAAATCCCTTTGTAACAGACGAGTTTCCGGATGAAATCCTGATACTTTGAAAGAGATTGTCCGTTTTGTACACGAAGTGCATCCAGTTTTTGCCGTAACCCTCTCAACTTTCTTGCACATGCTATGTGGATGAAATGATGATATCATGCCAACTTTCAACCTTTTCAGAGTTCATTTGAAATGCTTTTCAATTTTAGGGTTTTATAGCTCAAAATAATTAGTAAATGCATGAAAAATAACAAATGAAGTCAGAAAGGATTGAAAAATGATGATGTGGCTTTGAATGGTGCATTTCGAACACACAAAAAGTCAGGAGTTCAAATAAGGTTTAAAAAATGAAATCCCTTTGTAACAGACGAGTTTCCGGATGAAATCCTGATACTTTGAAAGAGATTGTCCGTTTTGTACACGAAGTGCATCCAGTTTTTGCCGTAACACTCTCAACTTTCTTGCACATGCTATGTGGATGAAATGATGATACCATGCCAACTTTCAACCTTTTCAGAGTTCAATTGAAATGCTTTTCAATTTTAGGGTCTTATAGCTCGAAATAATTAGTAAATGCATGAAAAATAACAAATGAAGTCAGAAAGGATTGAAAAATGATGATGTGGCTTTGAATGGTGCATTTTGAACACACAAAAAGTCAGGAGTTCAAATAAGTATTAAAAAATGAAATCCCTTTGTAACAGACGAGTTTCCCGATGAAATCCTGATACTTTGAAAGAGATTGTCCGTTTTGTACACGAAGTGCATCCAGTTTTTGCCGTAACACTCTCAACTTTCTTGCACATGCTATGTGGATGAAATGATGATATCATGCCAACTTTCAACCTTTTCAGAGTTCAATTGAAATGCTTTTCAATTTTAGGGTCTTAGAGCTCAAAATAATTAGTAAATGCATGAAAAATAACAAATGAAGTCAGAAAGGATTGAAAAATGATGATGTGGCTTTGAATGGTGCATTTTGAACCCACAAAAAGTCAGGAGTTCAAATAAGGTTTAAAAAATGAGATCCCTTTGTAACAGACGAGTTTCCGGATGAAATCCTGATACTTTGAAAGAGATTGTCCGTTTTGTACACGAAGTGCATCCAGTTTTTGCCGTAACCCTCTCAACTTTCTTGCACATGCTATGTGGATGAAATGATGATATCATGCCAACTTTCAACCTTTTTAGAGTTCATTTGAAATGCTTTTGAATTTTAGGGTCTTATAGCTCTAAATAACTAGTAAATGCATGAAAAATAACAAATGAAGTCAGAAAGGATTGAAAAAATATGATGTGGCTTTGAATGGTGCATTTTGAACACACAAAAAGTCAGGAGTTCAAATAAGGTATAAAAAATGAAATCCCTTTGTAACAAACGAGTTTCCGGATGAAATCCTGATACTTTGAAAGAGATTGTCCGTTTTGTACACGAAGTGCATCCAGTTTTTGCCGTAACCCTCTCAACTTTCTTGCACATGCTATGTGGATGAAATGATGATATCATGCCAACTTTCACCTTTTCAGAGTTCATTTGAAATGCTTTTCAATTTTAGGGTCTTATAGCTCAAAATAATTAGTAAATGCATGAAAAATAACAAATGAAGTCAGAAAGGATTGAAAAATGATGATGTGGCTTTGAATGGTGCATTTCGAACACACAAAAAGTCAGGAGTTCAAATAAGGTATAAAAAATGAAATCCCTTTGTAACAGACGAGTTTCCGGATGAAATCCTGATACTTTGAAAGAGATTGTCCGTTTTGTACACGAAGTGCATCCAGTTTTTTCCGTAACCCTCTCAACTTTCTTGCACATGCTATGTGGATGAAATGATGATATCATGCCAACTTTCAACCTTCTCAGAGTTCATTTGAAATGCTTTTCATTTTAGGGTCTTATAGCTCAATATAATTAGTAAATGCATGAAAAATAACAAATGAAGTCAGAAAGGATTGAAAAATGATGATGTGGCTTTGAATGGTGCATTTCGAACACACAAAAAGTCAGGAGTTCAAATAAGGTATAAAAAATGAAATCCCTTTGTAACAGACGAGTTTCCGGATGAAATCCTGATACTTTGAAAGAGATTGTCCGTTTTGTACACGAAGTGCATCCAGTTTTTTCCGTAACCCTCTCAACTTTCTTGCACATGCTATGTGGATGAAATGATGATATCATGCCAACTTTCAACCTTTTCAGAGTTCATTTGAAATGCTTTTCAATTATAGGGTCTTATAGCTCAAAATAATTAGTAAATGCATGAAAAATAACAAATGAAGTCAGAAAGGATTGAAAAATGATGATGTGGCTTTGAATGGTGCATTTCGAACACACAAAAAGTCAGGAGTTCAAATAAGGTTTAAAAAATGAAATCCCTTTGTAACAGACGAGTTTCCGGATGAAATCCTGATACTTTGAAAGAGATTGTCCGTTTTGTACACGAAGTGCATCCAGTTTTTGCCGTAACACTCTCAACTTTCTTGCACATGCTATGTGGATGAAATGATGATACCATGCCAACTTTCAACCTTTTCAGAGTTCAATTGAAATGCTTTTCAATTTTAGGGTCTTATAGCTCGAAATAATTAGTAAATGCATGAAAAATAACAAATGAAGTCAGAAAGGATTGAAAAATGATGATGTGGCTTTGAATGGTGCATTTTGAACACACAAAAAGTCAGGAGTTCAAATAAGGTTTAAAAAATGAAATCCCTTTGTAACAGACGAGTTTCCCGATGAAATCCTGATACTTTGAAAGAGATTGTCCGTTTTGTACACGAAGTGCATCCAGTTTTTGCCGTAACCCTCTCAACTTTCTTGCACATGCTATGTGGATGAAATGATGATATCATGCCAACTTTCAACGTTTTCAGAGTTCATTTGAAATGCTTTTCAATTTTAGGGTCTTATAGTTCAAAATAATTAGTAAATGCATGAAAAATAACAAATGAAGTCAGAAAGGATTGAAAAATGATGATGTGGCTTTGAATGGTGCATTTTGAACACACAAAAAGTCAGGAGTTCAAATAAGGTATAAAAAATGAAATCCCTTTGTAACAGACGAGTTTCCGGATGAAATCCTGATACTTTGAAAGAGATTGTCCGTTTTGTACACGAAGTGCATCCAGTTTTTGCCACAACCCTCTCAACTTTCTTGCACATGCTATGTGGATGAAATGATGATATCATGCCAACTTTCAACCTTTTCAGAGTTCAATTGAAATGCTTTTCAATTTTAGGGTCTTATAGCTCTAAATAATTAGTAAATGCATGAAAAATAACAAATGAAGTTAGAAAGGATTGAAAAATGATGATGTGGCTTTGAATGGTGCATTTTGAACCCACAAAAAGTCAGGAGTTCAAATAAGGTATAAAAGATGAAATCCCTTTCTAACAGACGAGTTTCCGGATGAAATCCTGATACTTTGAAAGAGATTGTCCGTTTTGTACACGAAGTGCATCCTGTTTTTGCCGTAACCCTCTCAACTTTCTTGCACATGCTATGTGGATGAAATGATGATATCATGCCAACTTTCAACCTTTTTAGAGTTCATTTGAAATGCTTTTCAATTTTAGGGTCTTATAGCTCTAAATAATTAGTAAATGCATGAAAAATAACAAATGAAGTCAGAAAGGATTGAAAAATGATGATGTGGCTTTGAATGGTGCATTTTGAACACACAAAAAGTCAGGAGTTCAAATAAGGTATAAAAAATGAAATCCCTTTGTAACAAACGAGTTTCCGGATGAAATCCTGATACTTTGAAAGAGATTGTCCGTTTTGTACACGAAGTGCATCCAGTTTTTGCCGTAACCCTCTCAACTTTCTTGCACATGCTATGTGGATGAAATGATGATACCATGCCAACTTTCACCTTTTCAGAGTTCATTTGAAATGCTTTTCAATTTTAGGGTCTTAGAGCTCAAAATAATTAGTAAATGCATGAAAAATAACAAATGAAGTCAGAAAGGATTGAAAAATGATGATGTGGCTTTGAATGGTGCATTTCGAACACACAAAAAGTCAGGAGTTCAAATAAGGTTTAAAAAATGAAATCCCTTTGTAACAGACGAGTTTCCCGATGAAATCCTGATACTTTGAAAGAGATTGTCCGTTTTGTACACGAAGTGCATCCAGTTTTTGCCGTAACACTCTCAACTTTCTTGCACATGCTATGTGGATGAAATGATGATATCATGCCAACTTTCAACCTTTTCAGAGTTCAATTGAAATGCTTTTCAATTTTAGGGTCTTAGAGCTCAAAATAATTAGTAAATGCATGAAAAATAACAAATGAAGTCAGAAAGGATTGAAAAATGATGATCTGGCTTTGAATGGGGCATTTTGAACCCACAAAAAGTCAGGAGTTCAAATAAGGTTTAAAAAATGAAATCCCTTTGTAACAGACGAGTTTCCGGATGAAATCCTGATACTTTGAAAGAGATTGTCCGTTTTGTACACGAAGTGCATCCAGTTTTTGCCGTAACCCTCTCAACTTTCTTGCACATGCTATGTGGATGAAATGATGATATCATGCCAACTTTCAACCTTTTTAGAGTTCATTTGAAATGCTTTTGAATTTTAGGGTCTTATAGCTCTAAATAACTAGTAAATGCATGAAAAATAACAAATGAAGTCAGAAAGGATTGAAAAATGATGATGTGGCTTTGAATGGTGCATTTTGAACACACAAAAAGTCAGGAGTTCAAATAAGGTATAAAAAATGAAATCCCTTTGTAACAAACGAGTTTCCGGATGAAATCCTGATACTTTGAAAGAGATTGTCCGTTTTGTACACGAAGTGCATCCAGTTTTTGCCGTAACCCTCTCAACTTTCTTGCACATGCTATGTGGATGAAATGATGATATCATGCCAACTTTCACCTTTTCAGAGTTCATTTGAAATGCTTTTCAATTTTAGGGTCTTATAGCTCAAAATAATTAGTAAATGCATGAAAAATAACAAATGAAGTCAGAAAGGATTGAAAAATGATGATGTGGCTTTGAATGGTGCATTTCGAACACACAAAAAGTCAGGAGTTCAAATAAGGTATAAAAAATGAAATCCCTTTGTAACAGACGAGTTTCCGGATGAAATCCTGATACTTTGAAAGAGATTGTCCGTTTTGTACACGAAGTGCATCCAGTTTTTTCCGTAACCCTCTCAACTTTCTTGCACATGCTATGTGGATGAAATGATGATATCATGCCAACTTTCAACCTTTTCAGAGTTCATTTGAAATGCTTTTCATTTTAGGGTCTTATAGCTCAATATAATTAGTAAATGCATGAAAAATAACAAATGAAGTCAGAAAGGATTGAAAAATGATGATGTGGCTTTGAATGGTGCATTTCGAACACACAAAAAGTCAGGAGTTCAAATAAGGTATAAAAAATGAAATCCCTTTGTAACAGACGAGTTTCCGGATGAAATCCTGATACTTTGAAAGAGATTGTCCGTTTTGTACACGAAGTGCATCCAGTTTTTTCCGTAACCCTCTCAACTTTCTTGCACATGCTATGTGGATGAAATGATGATATCATGCCAACTTTCAACCTTTTCAGAGTTCATTTGAAATGCTTTTCAATTATAGGGTCTTATAGCTCAAAATATTTAGTAAATGCATGAAAAATAACAAATGAAGTCAAAAAGGATTGAAAAATGATGATGTGGCTTTGAATGGTGCATTTCGAACACACAAAAAGTCAGGAGTTCAAATAAGGTTTAAAAAATGAAATCCCTTTGTAACAGACGAGTTTCCGGATGAAATCCTGATACTTTGAAAGAGATTGTCCGTTTTGTACACGAAGTGCATCCAGTTTTTGCCGTAACACTCTCAACTTTCTTGCACATGCTATGTGGATGAAATGATGATACCATGCCAACTTTCAACCTTTTCAGAGTTCAATTGAAATGCTTTTCAATTTTAGGGTCTTATAGCTCGAAATAATTAGTAAATGCATGAAAAATAACAAATGAAGTCAGAAAGGATTGAAAAATGATGATGTGGCTTTGAATGGTGCATTTTGAACACACAAAAAGTCAGGAGTTCAAATAAGGTTTAAAAAATGAAATCCCTTTGTAACAGACGAGTTTCCCGATGAAATCCTGATACTTTGAAAGAGATTGTCCGTTTTGTACACGAAGTGCATCCAGTTTTTGCCGTAACCCTCTCAACTTTCTTGCACATGATATGTGGATGAAATGATGATATCATGCCAACTTTCAACGTTTTCAGAGTTCATTTGAAATGCTTTTCAATTTTAGGGTCTTATAGCTCAAAATAATTAGTAAATGCATGAAAAATAACAAATGAAGTCAGAAAGGATTGAAAAATGATGATGTGGCTTTGAATGGTGCATTTTGAACACACAAAAAGTCAGGAGTTCAAATAAGGTATAAAAAATGAAATCCCTTTGTAACAGACGAGTTTCCGGATGAAATCCTGATACTTTGAAAGAGATTGTCCGTTTTGTACACGAAGTGCATCCAGTTTTTGCCACAACCCTCTCAACTTTCTTGCACATGCTATGTGGATGAAATGATGATATCATGCCAACTTTCAACCTTTTCAGAGTTCATTTGAAATGCTTTTCAATTTTAGGGTCTTATAGCTCTAAATAATTAGTAAATGCATGAGAAATAACAAATGAAGTCAGAAAGGATTGAAAAATGATGATGTGGCTTTGAATGGTGCATTTTGAACACACAAAAAGTCAGGAGTTCAAATAAGGTATAAAAAATGAAATCCCTTTGTAACACACGAGTTTCCGGATGAAATCCTGATACTTTGAAAGAGATTGTCCGTTTTGTACACGAAGTGCATCCAGTTTTTGCCGTAACCCTCTCAACTTTCTTGCACATGCTATGTGGATGAAATGATGATATCATGCCAACTTTCACCTTTTCAGAGTTCATTTGAAATGCTTTTCAATTTTAGGGTCTTATAGGTCAAAATAATTAGTAAATGCATGAAAAATAACAAATGAAGTCAGAAAGGATTGAAAAATGATGATGTGGCTTTGAATGGTGCATTTTGAACACACAAAAAGTCAGGAATTCAAATAAGGTATAAAAAATGAAATCCCTTTGTAACAGACGAGTTTCCGGATGAAATCCTGATACTTTGAAAGAGATTGTCCATTTTGTACACGAAGTGCATCCAGTTTTTGCCGTAACCCTCTCAACTTTCTTGCACATGCTATGTGGATGAAATGATGATATCATGCCAACTTTCAACCTTTTCAGAGTTCATTTGAAATGCTTTTCAATTTTAGGGTCTTATAGCTCAAAATAATTAGTAAATGCATGAAAAATAACAAATGAAGTCAGAAAGGATTGAAAAATGATGATGTGGCTTTGAATGGTGCATTTTGAACACACAAAAAGTCAGGAGTTCGAATAAGGTTTAAAAAATGAAATCCCTTTGTAACAGACGAGTTTCCCGATGAAATCCTGATACTTTGAAAGAGATTGTCCGTTTTGTACACGAAGTGCATCCAGTTTTTGCCGTAACCCTCTCAACTTTCTTGCACATGCTATGTGGATGAAATGATGATATCATGCCAACTTTCAACCTTTTCAGAGTTCATTTGAAATGCTTTTCATTTTAGGGTCTTATAGCTCAAAATAATTAGTAAATGCATGAAAAATAACAAATGAAGTCAGAAAGGATTGAAAAATGATGATGTGGCTTTGAATGGTGCATTTCGAACACACAAAAAGTCAGGAGTTCAAATAAGGTTTAAAAAATGAAATCCCTTTGTAACAGACGAGTTTCCGGATGAAATCCTGATACTTTGAAAGAGATTGTCCGTTTTGTACACGAAGTGCATCCAGTTTTTGCCGTAACACTCTCAACTTTCTTGCACATGCTATGTGGATGAAATGATGATACCATGCCAACTTTCAACCTTTTCAGAGTTCAATTGAAATGCTTTTCAATTTTAGGGTCTTATAGCTCGAAATAATTAGTAAATGCATGAAAAATAACAAATGAAGTCAGAAAGGATTGAAAAATGATGATGTGGCTTTGAATGGTGCATTTTGAACACACAAAAAGTCAGGAGTTCAAATAAGGTTTAAAAAATGAAATCCCTTTGTAACAGACGAGTTTCCCGATGAAATCCTGATACTTTGAAAGAGATTGTCCGTTTTGTACACGAAGTGCATCCAGTTTTTGCCGTAACCCTCTCAACTTTCTTGCACATGCTATGTGGATGAAATGATGATATCATGCCAACTTTCAACCTTTTCAGAGTTCATTTGAAATGCTTTTCAATTTTAGGGTCTTATAGCTCAAAATAATTAGTAAATGCATGAAAAATAACAAATGAAGTCAGAAAGGATTGAAAAATGATGATGTGGCTTTGAATGGTGCATTTTGAACACACAAAAAGTCAGGAGTTCAAATAAGGTATAAAAAATGAAATCCCTTTGTAACAGACGAGTTTCCGGATGAAATCCTGATACTTTGAAAGAGATTGTCCGTTTTGTACACGAAGTGCATCCAGTTTTTGCCGTAACACTCTCAACTTTCTTGCACATGCTATGTGGATGAAATGATGATATCATGCCAACTTTCAACCTTTTTAGAGTTCATTTGAAATGCTTTTCAATTTTAGGGTCTTATAGCTCTAAATAATTAGTAAATGCGTGAAAAATAACAAATGAAGTCAGAAAGGATTGAAAAATGATGATGTGGCTTTGAATGGTGCATTTTGAACACACAAAAAGTCAGGAGTTCAAATAAGGTATAAAAAATGAAATCCCTTTGTAACACACGAGTTTCCGGATGAAATCCTGATACTTTGAAAGAGATTGTCCGTTTTGTACACGAAGTGCATCCAGTTTTTGCCGTAACCCTCTCAACTTTCTTGCACATGCTATGTGGATGAAATGATGATATCATGCCAACTTTCACCTTTTCAGAGTTCATTTGAAATGCTTTTCAATTTTAGGGTCTTATAGGTCAAAATAATTAGTAAATGCATGAAAAATAACAAATGAAGTCAGAAAGGATTGAAAAATGATGATGTGGCTTTGAATGGTGCATTTTGAACACACAAAAAGTCAGGAGTTCAAATAAGGTATAAAAAATGAAATCCCTTTGTAACAGACGAGTTTCCGGATGAAATCCTGATACTTTGAAAGAGATTGTCCCTTTTGTACACGAAGTGCATCCAGTTTTTGCCGTAACCCTCTCAACTTTCTTGCACATGCTATGTGGATGAAATGATGATATCATGCCAACTTTCAACCTTTTCAGAGTTCATTTGAAATGCTTTTCAATTTTAGGGTCTTATAGCTCAAAATAATTAGTAAATGCATGAAAAATAACAAATGAAGTCAGAAAGGATTGAAAAATGATGATGTGGCTTTGAATGGTGCATTTTGAACACACAAAAAGTCAGGAGTTCGAATAAGGTTTAAAAAATGAAATCCCTTTGTAACAGACGAGTTTCCCGATGAAATCCTGATACTTTGAAAGAGATTGTCCGTTTTGCACACGAAGTGCATCCAGTTTTTGCCGTAACCCTCTCAACTTTCTTGCACATGCTATGTGGATGAAATGATGATATCATGCCAACTTTCAACCTTTTCAGAGTTCATTTGAAATGCTTTTCAATTTTAGGGTCTTATAGCTCAAAATAATTAGTAAATGCATGAAAAATAACAAACGAAGTCAGAAAGGATTGAAAAATGATGATGTGGCTTTGAATGGTGCATTTTGAACACACAAAAAGTCAGGAGTTCAAATAAGGTATAAAAAATGAAATCCCTTTGTAACAGACGAGTTTCCGGATGAAATCCTGATACTTTGAAAGAGATTGTCCGTTTTGTACACGAAGTGCATCCAGTTTTTGCCGTAACACTCTCAACTTTCTTGCACATGCTATGTGGATGAAATGATGATATCATGCCAACTTTCAACCTTTTTAGAGTTCATTTGAAATGCTTTTCAATTTTAGGGTCTTATAGCTCTAAATAATTAGTAAATGCGTGAAAAATAACAAATGAAGTCAGAAAGGATTGAAAAATGATGATGTGGCTTTGAATGGTGCATTTTGAACACACAAAAAGTCAGGAGTTCAAATAAGGTATAAAAAATGAAATCCCTTTGTAACAAACGAGTTTCCGGATGAAATCCTGATACTTTGAAAGAGATTGTCCGTTTTGTACACGAAGTGCATCCAGTTTTTGCCGTAACACTCTCAACTTTCTTGCACATGCTATGTGGATGAAATGATGATATCATGCCAACTTTCAACCTTTTTAGAGTTCATTTGAAATGCTTTTCAATTTTAGGGTCTTATAGCTCTAAATAATTAGTAAATGCGTGAAAAATAACAAATGAAGTCAGAAAGGATTGAAAAATGATGATGTGGCTTTGAATGGTGCATTTTGAACACACAAAAAGTCAGGAGTTCAAATAAGGTATAAAAAATGAAATCCCTTTGTAACACACGAGTTTCCGGATGAAATCCTGATACTTTGAAAGAGATTGTCCGTTTTGTACACGAAGTGCATCCAGTTTTTGCCGTAACCCTCTCAACTTTCTTGCACATGCTATGTGGATGAAATGATGATATCATGCCAACTTTCACCTTTTCAGAGTTCATTTGAAATGCTTTTCAATTTTAGGGTCTTATAGGTCAAAATAATTAGTAAATGCATGAAAAATAACAAATGAAGTCAGAAAGGATTGAAAAATGATGATGTGGCTTTGAATGGTGCATTTTGAACACACAAAAAGTCAGGAGTTCAAATAAGGTATAAAAAATGAAATCCCTTTGTAACAGACGAGTTTCCGGATGAAATCCTGATACTTTGAAAGAGATTGTCCCTTTTGTACACGAAGTGCATCCAGTTTTTGCCGTAACCCTCTCAACTTTCTTGCACATGCTATGTGGATGAAATGATGATATCATGCCAACTTTCACCTTTTCAGAGTTCATTTGAAATGCTTTTCAATTTTAGGGTCTTATAGCTCAAAATAATTAGTAAATGCATGAAAAATAACAAATGAAGTCAGAAAGGATTGAAAAATGATGATGTGGCTTTGAATGGTGCATTTTGAACACACAAAAAGTCAGGAGTTCGAATAAGGTTTAAAAAATGAAATCCCTTGTAACAGACGAGTTTCCCGATGAAATCCTGATACTTTGAAAGAGATTGTCCGTTTTGCACACGAAGTGCATCCAGTTTTTGCCGTAACCCTCTCAACTTTCTTGCACATGCTATGTGGATGAAATGATGATATCATGCCAACTTTCAACCTTTTCAGAGTTCATTTGAAATGCTTTTCAATTTTAGGGTCTTATAGCTCAAAATAATTAGTAAATGCATGAAAAATAACAAATGAAGTCAGAAAGGATTGAAAAATGATGATGTGGCTTTGAATGGTGCATTTTGAACACACAAAAAGTCAGGAGTTCAAATAAGGTATAAAAAATGAAATCCCTTTGTAACAGACGAGTTTCCGGATGAAATCCTGATACTTTGAAAGAGATTGTCCGTTTTGTACACGAAGTGCATCCAGTTTTTGCCGTAACACTCTCAACTTTCTTGCACATGCTATGTGGATGAAATGATGATATCATGCCAACTTTCAACCTTTTTAGAGTTCATTTGAAATGCTTTTCAATTTTAGGGTCTTATAGCTCTAAATAATTAGTAAATGCGTGAAAAATAACAAATGAAGTCAGAAAGGATTGAAAAATGATGATGTGGCTTTGAATGGTGCATTTTGAACACACAAAAAGTCAGGAGTTCAAATAAGGTATAAAAAATGAAATCCCTTTGTAACAAACGAGTTTCCGGATGAAATCCTGATACTTTGAAAGAGATTGTCCGTTTTGTACACGAAGTGCATCCAGTTTTTGCCGTAACACTCTCAACTTTCTTGCACATGCTATGTGGATGAAATGATGATATCATGCCAACTTTCACCTTTTCAGAGTTCATTTGAAATGCTTTTCAATTTTAGGGTCTTATAGGTCAAAATAATTAGTAAATGCATGAAAAATAACAAATGAAGTCAGAAAGGATTGAAAAATGATGATGTGGCTTTGAATGGTGCATTTTGAACACACAAAAAGTCAGGAGTTCAAATAAGGTATAAAAAATGAAATCCCTTTGTAACAAACGAGTTTCCGGATGAAATCCTGATACTTTGAAAGAGATTGTCCGTTTTGTACACGAAGTGCATCCAGTTTTTGCCGTAACCCTCTAAACTTTCTTGCACATGCTATGTGGATGAAATGATGATATCATGCCAACTTTCAACCTTTTCAGAGTTCATTTGAAATGCTTTTCAATTTTAGGGTCTTATAGCTCAAAATAATTAGTAATGCATGAAAAATAACAAATGAAGTCAGAAAGGATTGAAAAATGATGATGTGGCTTTGAATGGTGCATTTTGAACACACAAAAAGTCAGGAGTTCGAATAAGGTTTAAAAAATGAAATCCCTTTGTAACAGACGAGTTTCCCGATGAAATCCTGATACTTTGAAAGAGATTGTCCGTTTTGCACACGAAGTGCATCCAGTTTTTGCCGTAACCCTCTCAACTTTCTTGCACATGCTATGTGGATGAAATGATGATATCATGCCAACTTTCAACCTTTTCAGAGTTCATTTGAAATGCTTTTCGTTTTAGGGTCTTATAGCTCAAAATAATTATTAAATGCATGAAAAATAACAAATGAAGTCAGAAAGGATTGAAAAATGATGATGTGGCTTTGAATGGTGCATTTCGAACACACAAAAAGTCAGGAGTTCAAATAAGGTTTAAAAAATGAAATCCCTTTGTAACAGACGAGTTTCCGGATGAAATCCTGATACTTTGAAAGAGATTGTCCGTTTTGTACACGAAGTGCATCCAGTTTTTGCCGTAACACTCTCAACTTTCTTGCACATGCTATGTGGATGAAATGATGATATCATGCCAACTTTCAACCTTTTTAGAGTTCATTTGAAATGCTTTTCAATTTTAGGGTCTTATAGCTCTAAATAATTAGTAAATGCGTGAAAAATAACAAATGAAGTCAGAAAGGATTGAAAAATGATGATGTGGCTTTGAATGGTGCATTTTGAACACACAAAAAGTCAGGAGTTCAAATAAGGTATAAAAAATGAAATCCCTTTGTAACACACGAGTTTCCGGATGAAATCCTGATACTTTGAAAGAGATTGTCCGTTTTGTACACGAAGTGCATCCAGTTTTTGCCGTAACCCTCTCAACTTTCTTGCACATTGCTATGTGGATGAAATGATGATATCATGCCAACTTTCACCTTTTCAGAGTTCATTTGAAATGCTTTTCAATTTTAGGGTCTTATAGGTCAAAATAATTAGTAAATGCATGAAAATAACAAATGAAGTCAGAAAGGATTGAAAAATGATGATGTGGCTTTGAATGGTGCATTTTGAACACACAAAAAGTCAGGAGTTCAAATAAGGTATAAAAAATGAAATCCCTTTGTAACAGACGAGTTTCCGGATGAAATCCTGATACTTTGAAAGAGATTGTCCCTTTTGTACACGAAGTGCATCCAGTTTTTGCCGTAACCCTCTCAACTTTCTTGCACATGCTATGTGGATGAAATGATGATATCATGCCAACTTTCAACCTTTTCAGAGTTCATTTGAAATGCTTTTCAATTTTAGGGTCTTATAGCTCAAAATAATTAGTAAATGCATGAAAAATAACAAATGAAGTCAGAAAGGATTGAAAAATGATGATGTGGCTTTGAATGGTGCATTTTGAACACACAAAAAGTCAGGAGTTCGAATAAGGTTTAAAAAATGAAATCCCTTTGTAACAGACGAGTTTCCCGATGAAATCCTGATACTTTGAAAGAGATTGTCCGTTTTGCACACGAAGTGCATCCAGTTTTTGCCGTAACCCTCTCAACTTTCTTGCACATGCTATGTGGATGAAATGATGATATCATGCCAACTTTCAACCTTTTCAGAGTTCATTTGAAATGCTTTTCAATTTTAGGGTCTTATAGCTCAAAATAATTAGTAAATGCATGAAAAATAACAAACGAAGTCAGAAAGGATTGAAAAATGATGATGTGGCTTTGAATGGTGCATTTTGAACACACAAAAAGTCAGGAGTTCAAATAAGGTATAAAAATGAAATCCCTTTGTAACAGACGAGTTTCCGGATGAAATCCTGATACTTTGAAAGAGATTGTCCGTTTTGTACACGAAGTGCATCCAGTTTTTGCCGTAACACTCTCAACTTTCTTGCACATGCTATGTGGATGAAATGATGATATCATGCCAACTTTCAACCTTTTTAGAGTTCATTTGAAATGCTTTTCAATTTTAGGGTCTTATAGCTCTAAATAATTAGTAAATGCGTGAAAAATAACAAATGAAGTCAGAAAGATTGAAAAATGATGATGTGGCTTTGAATGGTGCATTTTGAACACACAAAAAGTCAGGAGTTCAAATAAGGTATAAAAAATGAAATCCCTTTGTAACAAACGAGTTTCCGGATGAAATCCTGATACTTTGAAAGAGATTGTCCGTTTTGTACACGAAGTGCATCAGTTTTTGCCGTAACACTCTCAACTTTCTTGCACATGCTATGTGGATGAAATGATGATATCATGCCAACTTTCAACCTTTTTAGAGTTCATTTGAAATGCTTTTCAATTTTAGGGTCTTATAGCTCTAAATAATTAGTAAATGCGTGAAAAATAACAAATGAAGTCAGAAAGGATTGAAAAATGATGATGTGGCTTTGAATGGTGCATTTTGAACACACAAAAAGTCAGGAGTTCAAATAAGGTATAAAAAATGAAATCCCTTTGTAACACACGAGTTTCCGGATGAAATCCTGATACTTTGAAAGAGATTGTCCGTTTTGTACACGAAGTGCATCCAGTTTTGCCGTAACCCTCTCAACTTTCTTGCACATGCTATGT
>NW_027333435.1:0-17500 GCF_002575655.3 Aegilops tauschii subsp. strangulata | reverse complement strand
CCACAGCCTTCCAAAGGGGGAAGGGCCTTTACTTTCCCCCTGAGGGTAGGAAAATCATGATCGGGATAGCGGACGTAAAGCTATTGAACTTAGGTATGCTCTTTCCTTTTGTCGAAGTGGAATCGTAGAACAGAATGTGATACGATGAGATAGAATGCAATAGAAATAGAAACAAGGATAGCGAACGGGTTACCTACTCCTAAGGGTCAAAGCAAGCCCTTTAATTCAATTCTTTATTCTTACATTAAAATTCTTACATTAAAGAATGAATAAAATCTCCCCAAGTAGGATTCGAACCTACGACCAGTCAGTTAACAGCCGACCGCTCTACCACTGAGCTACTGAGGAACAAGGGGGGATTCGACCTCCTAGAGTTCAACTCCCGCTCTCAACCCATGAACAATATGAGTCCGAAGCTTCTTTCGTAACTCCCATAATTTCTTCGTAGTGGCTCCGTTCCATGCCTCATTTCATAGGGAAGCCCAAAGTGGCTCTATTTCATTCTATTTCACTTCCTAGCACTTCCTATCATTTAATATCCATCCCTTTGGTCTTATTGACATAAGAGATGTCATTTATAGTCTATCTCTTTCTATATATGGAAAGTCAAGAAATTCTCATCGAAACATCGAGAAATTGTGCATATAGAAAACTCTAAAGAAAGAAAAAAAGGAGACCCATGCCATGATTTTCAAATCTTTTCTATTTAGTAGTCTAAGTTTCTCGATGAGGATAATTAATTCGGTCGTTGTGGTCGGACTCTATTATGGATTTCTGACTACATTCTCCATAGGTCCCTCTTAGATCTTCTTTCTCCAATCTTGGATTAGGGAAGAAGGAGATATTCGCGACTACTGGCGATTTCATTATGGGGCAGCTCATGATCTTCATATCGATCTATTATCCACCTCTGTATCTATTCTTTCTTAGCTAAACAGGTGGAAGATCTATCCAATTTGGTTATATTATATCATGGACTCGAAAAACGGATCTGAATTTGACTGAAATGCACGATCTTCACAGGTATCACTTTTCACGATACCTAAAAGGTGGAATAGCGATTTTCGAACCATTTCCTATAAGAGAATGGTTTCCATTACTTTGAGAAATGGATTCTTATATCAAACTATAGCTATTGCATTAAAGAAGAAAAGAAACTAATAGAAGTCGAAGACGCGGAATGATAGTGAATAGAGAGAAAGATTCTTCTGATTTTCTTGTTTCTATCTACTAGACGCCGTAGAGAATTGAGAATTTTCATGTCTTTCAATTCTCGTACTCGTAATTGGAAAGTTATGGAAGGAGACCCATCATTTTGCAATGAAAACAACATATAAAACTCTGGACAATTTCGAAATCAGGCCAAGCGTCTTAATACATATGCAAAAAAATGCATTATTGGCCCACCATTGATTAGAAGATTTAGCTTGTATGAATCGCTATTGGTTTGATACGAATAATGACAATCGTTTCAGTATGTTAAGGATACAGATGTATCCACAATTCATTTAGAGTTACTTAATAGTCTATTTCTTATACCATATCTCTATCCCGTGAAATTCTCGAGCCAAAAGATGGATGCATATGCTGTGTTTCATTTTGCTAAATGATATCAATTAAATGGTGTATCAATTCCATAAATTGCATATAGCAATAAATAAATCAGCAAAATTCTTTCTAATATTTTAGATAGAAGAAATGTTTCTTCTATCTAAAATATTAGAAAGAATGTACCCTTCTATCCAAATCCAATTTGCATCGATAAAATAAATCCAAATTCCAGTAGTAGATGAATAATTGCAAATTTGTGTGTGTACGAGATTAGAATAACTTCAAAATAACTGACATAATTTTGTATTTTTCCTGATCAGAAAAATACATGAAAAAGAAAGGAGGTAGAAAAATTTTTGGATTTATGGTTAAAGAAGAAAAAGAAGAAAACAGGGGTTCTGTTGAATTTCAAGTATTCAGTTTCACCAATAAGATACGGAGACTTGCTTCACATTTGGAATTACACAAAAAAGATTTTTCATCGGAAAGAGGTCTACGAAGACTTTTGGGAAAACGTCGACGTTTGCTGGCTTATTTGGCAAAGAAAAATAGAGTACGTTATAAGAAATTAATCGGTCAGTTGAATATTCGGGAGCAGTAATTTAATCGTTCAAATTTTTTTCTTGTTTTATTATTTTTTGTAGTAGTCTTATAGTAGTCTTAGATTTTTCATTTTGATGAGCCTCGCTTTGAGGAATTCATGGAATAATCCATTTTCATGGAATAATGAATTAAGGAAGAAAGGATATGAGTCTACCGCTTACAAGAAAAGATCTCATGATAGTCAATATGGGCCCTCAACACCCATCAATGCATGGTGTTCTTCGACTGATCGTTACTCTCGATGGTGAGGATGTTATTGATTGTGAACCCATATTAGGCTATTTACACAGAGGAATGGAAAAAATCGCGGAAAACCGAACTATTATACAATACTTACCTTATGTAACAAGGATATAGAGAGATTGTAGAAAGGGAGTTGTAAATTCCTTAACTTAAGAAAGAAAAAAGAATAAAAACACAGATACATAACATAAAAAAAAGAATAAATAAGACGAGATTCGACCTCCCCCTACATATTTAATTTCCTCTCCTATACAAAAACTAGCAAGACCCACTCCATTGGTAATTCCATCAATAACACCCTTATCAAAAAACTCCGTGAGTTCGGTTAACCCTCTTATACCGAGGGTAAAGACCCTAGTATAGAAAATATCTATATAACCACGATTATATGACCAACTGTATATATTTTTTTTTACTTGATCTAAAAATTCTTTTTTAGGATTTCCTTTGTAAAAAGAGTTTATTAAATCCAAATTCTGAAAAAAAGAATAAGCGGATCCATAGAAGATATATGCTATGAATAAACCAAAGATAGCTAGACTTACAGAAGAAATTGCATTAGTAATAAATTCATATGAATTTACAAAAGAATTAGAACTTTCCTGGGTAAAGTTTATTGAGGGAGTTAACCACTTTGATAATATGGTTAACTCTGCTATTCCATTACCAATTCCTCCATTATCAAAAGAGATTCCTATGAATCCAATGAACAAAGTGAAAAGTAGTAATATAAGAAGAGGAAATAACATAGTATTTCCCGTTTCATGCGGATAGGCAAAAGTGTTTTTAGCCCCAAAAGACGTAGTAAAGGATCCTATCCTATTTCTTGTATTACCTTGAATTTTTGGTATATTTTGTGAAAAAAAAGAAACTCCACTCTTCGTTGTTGATAAAACGAAATCCCTATTCACTCCTTTGGGTATCCTTTTTCCCCATAAGGATATTGAATACAAGGAACTCTCTTTAGTGCTACTGTAATTTTGAAAATGAACACGCAAATACCCATCAAATGTAAGTAAATATATCCGAAACATATAAAAGGCAGTTAATCCTGCAGTAAAGGAGGCTATTATTCCAAAAAAGGGCGAATACAACCAACTATTACTAAGGATTTCATCTTTGGACCAGAAACAAGCAAGAGGTGGAATACCACAAAGAGAAAGTGTACCCCATAAAAAAGTAGTTCTTGTGATTGGAATGTATTTTCTTAAACCGCCCATAAGAACCATATTTTGACTTTTATCTGGTGAATATCCAACAAGAGGTTCCATTGAATGAATAACGGATCCGGATCCCAAGAACAATAAAGCTTTTGAATAAGCATGAGTGATCAAATGGAATAAAGCAGCTTGATAAGAACCTATACCTAGAGCTAACATCATATAACCCAATTGAGACATTGTAGAATAGGCTAAGCTTCTTTTAATATCTCTCTGAGCAAGAGCTAAAGTAGCTCCTAAGAATAGTGTTATTGTACCTACTAAAGAAATAAAACTCATTATCAAAGGTAAAGATATGAAAAGAGGAAGAAGTCGAGCTAGAAGAAAAATTCCCGCAGCAACCATAGTTGCTGCGTGTATAAGAGCCGAAATAGGAGTGGGCCCTTCCATAGCATCGGGTAACCATACGTGAAGAGGGAATTGTGCGGATTTCGCAACTGCACCAAGGAATAATAAAAAAGCACACAAAGTAGTAAGTAAAGAGTTAATTCCATTATTAGGAATCCAGTTATTAGCTATTTTGAACAAATCCCTAAACTCTAAACTACCTGTTATCCAAAAAAAACCTAAAATTCCTAATAATAGACCAAAATCCCCTACACGATTAGTTACAAAAGCTTTTTGACAAGCACTCGCTGCGATTGGTCGTGTAAACCAAAAGCCTATCAATAAATAAGAACACATTCCCACGAGTTCCCAAAAAAAATAAATTTGTATCAAATTGGAGCTAGTAACCAATCCCAACATGGAAGTATTGAAAAAACTTATATAAACAAAAAATCTCAAATATCCTTCATCGTGAGACATATAACCATCACTATAAATAAGAACCAGGATTCCTACAGTAGTAATTAGCATTAACATAATAGAAGTAAGTGGGTCAATCAAGTATCCAAATTCTAAAGAAAAATCATTATTGACGGTCCAAGACCATAGATATTGATAGATCGAACTTCCATTTATTTGTTGAATAGACAGTTGAACTGAGAATACCATAGCTATACTTAAGAGTAAAACACTAGGAAAAGCCCATATGCGACGAAGATTTTTTGTTGCTGTAGGAATAAGAATAAGGCCAAATCCCATTGACATAATAACTGGAAGTGGGAGAAGAGGGATTACCCATGCATATTGATATGTATGTTCCATAAGAAAAGAAATTGCAATTTTTTACTTCAATTTTTACTTCAATTTTTCTATAAAATTGTTTCCGATTCACCAAACCAATTCTTATCTCTTTCTGAAAGAATAAATAAAAAGAATAAGAAAAAATACTGAAATTCTTAATTTTTCCAAAATTTATCTCATTGAAATAATTAAAAATTAAGAATGGGTTTAGTTGGTTAAATTAAAAAAGTTAATAAAATAACTTCGTTACCTAGTTATTTTATTAACTAAATAAAGATATTTATAAAAATAAAAAAAAAAAGTGGAATCATTTTACTTTCTATTCATAATTCATTTTTATATTTCTTTAAAACAAAGATGAAACAGCTCTCTTGTTCCATAATTAACTGATTGAGTGAATTCCAATGAAAACCTATGTTTATAAGAAATTATCGAATAGTCCTTACTTCATATAGAACTAAAATCCTAATGACTATAAATTACCTAAGTTTTAGAATGTCTTGTTTAAGAGACTCAGTATTTTTTGTTTTGATTGGAATTCCTTTCCTTTATGGAATACCATTCTGAACTTAATTAACTATTTTCATTTTCCCTTCTTTTTATCCCCCCGTCTTATCTTATATGGGGGATAGGCTTCCATACCATATATCTATATATGGAGTATACTTGATATATAAATAGATATAAATAGATTTAAATGAGAAACCTTTCTATATATTCTATATTATTAAAAAACAAGTATAAAATATATAAAGAAAAAATGTTAAAAAATTCTTGTTGTCTTATCCGCATTAGACAAAATGAAGTAAAAAATAATTCAAAATTTAAGTATCTTTCAGTATCTAAGTATAAATACTAATAAAAAGAAGAAAGAAGGATTGATTTGCAGCAATAGATGTCTTTCACATACAACTAGAAAAAAGTAATTTCCTTTTTGAATGGCAGTTCCAAAAAAACGTACTTCAATGTCAAAAAAGCGTATTCGTAAAAATATTTGGAAGAAAAAGACTTATTTTTCCATAGTACAATCTTATTCTTTAGTAAAATCAAGATCATTTTCGAGCGGTAATGAGCATCCAAAACCAAAGGGTTTTTCTGGGCAACAAACAAATAATAAGATTTTGGAATAATATGAATTGACTTATCAAAAAAGAATTCCAATTATTTAATAATATTTGATTCTTCTTTGAATGTACTTTTATGTGTCGAATTACTCGGTACAATATTCTTAGAACAAAAAACCCCTCTTATCTTATATATACAAGAAAAAAAAGTTTTGTTTGGTATACTGTGTGCTAAGTATTCTTTTCCTATCAATGAACTTTTCATAATTTTCATAATAGAATCCTCATATTCTATTATGAAAATTATGAAAAGTGGAGTATTCTTACAATAGGACTTACAACTTCCACCTATCTTCTCCAAAATCATAAGGTTAGTAAATCTTATTAATAAGAGCATAAAGACTTTCATTCTAGAAATTTTTAAAAAATCCAAAAAGCCTTTTCCATTTATCCATTTTAATTTCATCATTAAATAGAAACCCTTTTGGATTTTTTTCATTGTATTGAAAGAATTTTCAAAATGTAAACGAGAAATTAATTAGAAAAAATTAGTTCTACAATTGCAAGTTAGAAAAAAGAAATTCCAACTCTTTCAAGCAGTGTTTGTGTTTCTATTGGGCAAAGCAAGAGTTTATTGTAAAAAAAAAATGGAAACGATACTACCAAACGAAGTCTATTTTAATGAAAACTCTAATGTTCCTAAATTTTATGGACTTTCCCAATATCGACGATTCCCAAGATAATAGCTATTATTCTTTTAAGTTACCTATTATTTGAAGTTAGCCGCCATGGTGAAATTGGTAGACACGCTGCTCTTAGGAAGCAGTGCTCAAGCATCTCGGTTCGAATCCGAGTGGCGGCATTCTTGAAAAAGAATACAATAGATTAGAAATCAATTCGAAATTTACAATTTTGTAATGGGACCTTCCCCTTATGCTATTTGCAACTTTAGAACATATACTAACTCATATCTCTTTCTCAACGATTTCAATTGTGATTACGATTCATTTTATAACCTTATTAGTTCGTGAACTTGGAGGATTACGTGATTCGTCAGAAAAAGGAATGATAGTTACTTTTTTCTCTATAACAGGATTCTTAGTTTCTCGTTGGGCTTCCTCGGGACATTTTCCATTAAGTAATTTATATGAGTCATTGATCTTCCTTTCATGGGCCCTGTATATTCTTCATACCATTCCTAAAATACAGAACTCTAAAAATGATTTAAGCACAATAACTACGCCAAGTACTATTTTAACGCAAGGCTTTGCCACATCGGGTCTTTTAACTGAAATGCATCAATCCACGATACTAGTACCTGCTCTACAATCTCAGTGGTTAATGATGCATGTCAGTATGATGTTATTAAGCTATGCAACTCTTTTGTGCGGATCCTTATTATCTGCCGCTATTCTAATCATTAGATTTCGAAATAATTTCCATTTCTTTTCTAAAAAGAAAAAAAATGTTTTAAATAAAACATTTTTCTTTAGTGATATTAAATATTTTTATGCAAAAAGAAGTGCTTTAAAAAGAACCTCTGTCCCTTCATTTCCAAATTATTACAAATATCAATTAACGGAGCGTTTGGATTCTTGGAGTTATCGTGTCATTAGCCTAGGATTTACCCTTTTAACCGTAGGTATTCTTTGTGGAGCAGTATGGGCTAATGAGGCCTGGGGATCCTATTGGAATTGGGATCCTAAGGAAACTTGGGCATTTATTACTTGGACCATATTCGCAATTTATTTACATAGTAGAACAAATACAAATTGGAAGGGTACGAATTCTGCACTTATAGCTTCGATAGGATTTCTTATAATTTGGATTTGTTATTTTGGTATAAATCTATTAGGAATAGGCTTACATAGTTATGGTTCGTTTACATTAACACCTAAATGATTACATAAAATAAAACCTTCATGAAATGAAGGTTTTTACTTTTATGTTTTATTTGAGAACCCCTTGAACGCCTTCTCAAAGGGTTCTCAAAAATTCGAGATAGATCTAATTATACTTTTTTACTTATTTCTGCATTAATAGAGCAGACGAGTAAAAAAAAGCAAACCTATTTAGGATAATAATTGGATAAGAGAGCCTCTACCCTGTCAACGGATAGGGAGAGAACAAAATCTGGATAAATACCAATTCCTATTACTGGTAAAAAGATACAGATTAAAATAAAGAGTTCTCGTGGTCCAGAATCCACAAAATTTGCGTTTGGAACATTAAATAGCTTGTATCCATAGAACATCTGGCGTAACATAGATAATAAATAAATAGGAGTTAATATCATTCCAATTGCCATTACAAAAGTAATTAGTGTTTTTGGCATTAACAGAAATTTTGGACTAGTAATTAGTCCAAAAAATACTACTAATTCTGCGACAAAACCACTCATTCCTGGTAAGGCAAGAGAAGCCATTGAAAAGCTACTAAACATGGTAAAAATTTTAGGCATTGGGATGGATATTCCCCCCAGTTCTTCGAGATAAACAAGACGCATTCTATCAGAAGCGGTTCCTGCCAAGAAAAAAAGTGTAGCACCAATAAATCCATGGGATAATATTTGTAAAATAGCTCCATTGAGTCCAATGTTGGTTATGGAACCAATTCCTATAATTATGAAACCCATGTGAGATACAGAGGAATAAGCTATTCTTTTTTTGAAATTTCGTTGACCAAGAGAAGTTGAAGCTGCATAGATTATTTGGATCGCTCCTATTATTACTAACCAGGGCGAAAATAGATAATGAGCATGAGGTAACAATTCCATGTTGATCCGAATCAATCCATATGCTCCCATCTTTAATAATATTCCCGCTAAAAGCATACATGTACTATAATGTGCTTCCCCATGGGTATCTGGTAACCACGTATGTAGGGGTATAATCGGCAATTTGACAGCATAAGCAATAAGGAAGCCAAAATATAAAAGTATTTCCAAGGTTGCAGGGTATGATTGATTAATTAATCTTTCCAAATCTAATCCTGGTTCGTTGGAACCATATAAGCCCATACCCAGAACTCCGATTAAGAAAAAAATGGAACCGCCTGCAGTATACAAAATAAACTTTGTAGCTGAATATAGACGCCTCTTCCCCCCCCACATGGATAAAAGTAAGTAAACAGGAATTAATTCTAACTCCCACATGATAAAAAAAAGTAAAAGGTCTCGCGAAGAAAATAATCCTATTTGACCACTATACATTGCGAGCATCAGGAAATAGAATAATCGCGAATTCCGTGTAATTGGCCAAGCTGCTAAAGTAGCTAAAGTAGTGATAAATCCTGTCAATAAAATAGATCCTAATGAAAGTCCATCGATTCCCAATCTCCAGTGGAAATCGAAGACATCTATCCATTTATAATCCTCCTTTAATTGGATTAAGGGATCCTCCAGTTGGAAATGATAACAGAACGCATAAGTCATTAGAAGGAATTCTAATAAACAAATAGATATAGTATACCACCTAACGACTTTGTTTCCCTTATGAGGTAAAAAGAAAATTAATGAACCTGCAAATATCGGCAAAACAACAAGTATTGTTAACCAAGGAAAATAACTCATGATAAAGTGATAAAGACAAGATACGTTTTGACCAGAAAAGCCCGTGCTCGATTATTTCGAGCACAGGCTTCTTCGGTAAAGAGGAATCAGACGATTCGAGTGAAGTTTTTTGTAACGTATCAATAAGATAGAGCCATGCTACGTGTTGTTTCAGGCCCTAAATAAACGCGGACACTTAAAAAATCTGTCGGGCAGGCAGATTCACATCTCTTACAACCCACACAATCTTCGGTTCTCGGCGCGGAAGCAATTTGCTTGGCTTTACATCCATCCCAGGGTATCATTTCTAATACATCTGTTGGACAAGCTCGTACACATTGAGTGCATCCTATACATGTATCGTAAATTTTTACGGAATGTGACATTGGATCTATAAATTTTTCTTTTCAACATAAAATTTTTCGATCTGGTAAAAATGAAATTAGTACTATAATGAGTCATATGTATTGTAGACACCAGACGAAGCAATGGTTTATCCAAACTTCAAAAATAAAAATCTATTTTTTAATCTGTTTGTGAGAAAGCGTGAAGAGAGCCAAGAGACTTTAATTTTGGATTTCAACAATAAGAAATAAGAAAGAATTTTACGAATTGTACAGACGAATTCGAATTAGCCAATAAAATTGGCTATCGTCTTTTCAATATAAATTATTGCAATATTCAAATTGCAATATCAATGAATTACAAATACAAAAATTCATTTAAGTGAAAAAGAATACTATGCAATAATCTACTAAAAAAAGCAATAATCTACTAAAAAAAATGGATATTCTCAAATAATACTAAGAAAATAGTATTGATTTCTATTTATTTTAATATGTGCGCCTTTGTTTAGAGGATTCTATGTCTAATTATTCAAAATTCTAATTATTCAATAAATTAGATTGATTGATACGAGTGGATTTCCTATTACGATGGATGGAAGAAAGAATGGATAGTCCAATAGCGGCTTCAGCAGCCGCAAGGGCTATAACAAAAATTGCGAAAATATCTCCTTTTAATTGGCGACTATCAAATAGATCAGAAAATGTTACGAGATTTAGATTAATTGAATTCAGTATAAGTTCAAGACATATTAGAGCTCTAACCATGTTTCGGCTTGTGATCAATCCATAGATACCAATCGAAAATAAATAGACACTCAAAAAAAGTACATGCTCAAACATCATTAACTAACTCCTTATCAATCTCGATTCATTTCAATATGAGGGCAAGAATTGAACCGATTCAATTAATTACAATAGAACAATTACACAACAAAAGAGAAAATAAAGGAGGTATTTGTTGGCAGTAGATGGATTTTACTAAATCAAAATTGTGATTCTTTAGTTATTTATTTTAGATTTGCAATTCTTATAATTTGTACTTTTTCTAAGTTTTCTTATTGCCGAGCCATAGTAATTGCACCTATTAAAGAAACTAGAAGAATTATGGAAATGAGTTCAAACGGAAGATAAAAATCGGTTGCTAAATGAATTCCAATTTGTTGAACATTATTTATGAGACCCTGTTCTACTATTTGGTTTGATCTTGTAGTCCAAAGAATTCCATACCACGACGTATCTGGGATAGTAGTCATTAGCGAAAAAACAATAGTTATACAAACGAGTGAAGTGAACCCATCTCCAATAGTCCAATAATTCTTATCTTTAGACCATTCTGAGCCATTTACGAACATTACAGCGAATATGATCAAGACATTTATGGCTCCCACATAAATAAGAAGTTGTGCGACAGCTACAAAGTAGGAATTTAATAAAAAATAGAATAAGGATATACAAACAAGAACTAATCCCAGCGAAAAGGCAGAATAAATGGGGTTGGTAAGTAATACTACTCCTAGACCCCCTAGTAGAAGAACAAATCCCCCAAATAGCATAAGAATCTCATGTATTGGTCCAGGTAAATCCATTATGGATAAAAAGAAATTAATAGTATAAAATTTTTCATGAACTGACTAAAACTAAAGGATTCAAGGAAGGAAAAAAGGATTTGGGTATTTTTTTGTGTATAAACTGTATAGTTATAAATTATATTATATCACGAAAATCTAGTCTGATTTAAAATAAGAAATAATTTCCAATAAGCAGTAGTTTTTCTTTATAGTTTAATTTAAAGTTTAATAAAGAATTATTAGATTTTTATAACAAAAAGACAAAATCAAAGTTTAGTAATCAGTAATCGTTCTTGAATTCGAAGATTTTTCTTTGTTTATTTTACTTTCAGACGAATTCCTAATTGTTTGAATTGTGTAATCTCCCATTATGGAGATTGGTAACCGACTTAAAGCAATTTGATTGTAATTCAATTCATGACGATCATAGGTAGAAAGTTCATATTCTTCAGTCATTGATAAACAGCTTGTTGGACAGTACTCAACACAATTGCCACAAAATATACAAACTCCGAAATCAATACTATAATTAAGCAATTGTTTTCTTTTAATATCCTTTTCAAATCTCCAATCCACAACGGGTAAATCTATCGGACATACGCGAACACATACTTCACAAGCAATACATTTATCAAATTCAAAGTGGATTCGCCCTCGGAAACGCTCTGGTGTAATTGATTTTTCATAAGGGTAGTGAATCGTTATAGGTAAACGATTTGTGTGGGATAAGGTAGTTATGAAACTTTGACCTATGTACCTTGTAGCACGTATTGTTTGTTGACCATAACTCATGAACCCAGTTACCATAGGGAACATATTCATTCTAAATATCTATGAAAAAGATATGTTTCTTTCTCTTGTTTGAGAGAGCTTTTGTGTTGAAAATATTCTTACTATTATTGTATTATCTTATTTATAGTGAAACAAGTTGAGAAGAGGTTGTTAATAAGAGATTGCCCAGGGAAATAGGTAAAAGAAATTTCCATCCAAGATTTAATAACTGATCCATTCTCATCCTCGGTAAAGTCCATCTTATTGTGATAGAAATGAAGAGAAATAAATAAGCTTTAGTTAATGTAATAAATATACCCATTGTCATTTCCAAAATTCCAACTGCTTTATTCATTTGGAAAAAATCAAAAAAGGATATATAGGGAATAGAGAAATTCCACCCGCCCAAGTAGAGAACTGTTACAAATAAAGAAGAAACTAATAAATTTAGGTAAGAAACAAGATAAAATAAACCATATTTGATACCGGAATATTCAGTTTGGTAACCTGCTACTAATTCTTCCTCCGCTTCTGGTAAATCAAAGGGTAATCTTTCACATTCTGCCAAAGAAGAAATTAAAAAAACCAGAAAACCTATAGGCTGACGCCAAATATTCCATCCAAAAAAAACCGTATTTTGACTGTGCTTCAACTATATCAACTGTACTTGAACTGTTAGATAATCATAGTCGATGATAACATCACAGTTCCCACCGCTATTTCAAAACCGTACATGAAACCTTAGCTTCATACGGCTTCTCTATGATCAGAAAAAAGAAAGGACTGTTTTTGTTCCTAGCCCCTGGGGCGTAGATAGAATTAGATAAAATAAAATAAATAGATTTGAAAGTCCTAAATTAGACCAAAGGAATTCCGTCTGCTAGAATAAGAAAAAGCGCTTCCGAATTGATCTCATCCTTTATAATATAATGAAAATTTTTCTTTGTTCAGTAATAACTTAATCTTGGAATAAAACACTTGTTACTTGTTATAGGAATTCAATTAATAAATGGAAAGAGTTGGGTATTAGTTCATGAGCAATTCTGCATGAATATGGATAGAGGAAGGAAATAATGAAAATTTTTTCTAGTGCACTCCATATCTTTTTTACTATTCTTCTTTCCCCAGGGAGGGGGTATTCAAAAAGAAAAAATGGATAAAGGGTTAATTCGTTCTTGATAGCCATTTCCTTAACAAGTGAATGGGAACATACTCTGGATCGGAATCCGAAGAAAGTACTACTTGATAATTTCTACAAATTGCAAGTCCTTATTATGATTCCTTTTATGGCAAAAATCTCTAATGTTTTAGATTTTCCATTACTAATCCTTTATGTACTTTAGTGTTCCTAACCCTTCACTAACTTTTGGTGGATTCTTCTTATGGATTATTAAGTTATAGTAATAACTAGGAGTATTCTAGTAATGGAATTCCATATCGTGAATCCTTTATTCTTGGCCGCTTCAAGATATGATGACTAATTAAAAAATATCAACCTTGGGATAAAGAGTTTACACTGCTTATGTTTACTTCCACTTTTTTCTTGTACGTAGGAAATGAGATTTTTTCTTTTTACTACAAATTTTTAAGCTGTTTTGTTTCACTCATATAGCTATCTAGTTTAACTTACCAACCCAAATACTAAATAAGAAAAGGAATATAAATAGTTAATGGATTTTATAGGAAAAAGATCTATTTTAACGAATCACACGTAGAGATATTGCTAGCACACAAAAAGTTAATGGTATTTCATAACTAATGGATTGAGCAGCAGCTCGTAGACCGCCTGAAAAAGAATATTTATTATTTGAGCTATATCCTGCCATAAGAAGACCAATAGGAGCTATACTTGAAATGGCAATCCATAAAAAAAACACCAATACTAAGATCGGCTAAAACAAAATGATATCCCAAAGGGATAACTAAAAAACTTAATAAAACTGATATGACTGCTATAGAGGGTCCAATGCTAAATAAAGAAATATCTCCTCGGGATGGCAGAATATCTTCTTTTAAAAGTAGCTTAGTCCCATCTGCTATAGCTTGAAGCAGGCCCAGGGGGCCAGCATATTCAGGACCAATACGTTGTTGTATCGACGCAGATATTTCTCTTTCTAACCACACAATTACGAGTACCTCTATTGTTATTCCCAAAAGGAGGGTCAAAATGGGTAGAATCGATATCAGTCCATAGACTTCTTTTAATAATTCCAATTTCGAAAAAGAATTGATAGTTTCTACCTCTACCCTATCTATTATCATTTCAACGATCAACTTCCCCCATAATGATATCTATACTACCTAATATCGTCATGATATCAGCCAATTTCATTTTTTTAACTAGCTGAGGAAGAATTTGCAAATTAATAAACCCGGGTGGACGGATTTTCCATCTCCAGGGGAAAAGGCTATCATCTCCTACTAGATAAATCCCTAATTCACCTTTTGGGGCTTCTACTCTTACATAAAGCTCTTGTCTTGACAATTCAAAATTGGGCGAAGGTTTTTTACCAAGAAATTTATACTCAAAATCATTCCATTCAGAATTCTTTTCTTTCTTAAAGCGTCGGACTTCTAAATTCTCATAAGGTCCTCCAGGAATTTTTTCTACAGCTTGTTGAATTATTTTGATGGATTCCCTCATTTCACCAATTCGTACTAAATAGCGAGCTAACGAATCCCCTTCTTTTTGCCATTGGACTTTCCAATCAAATTGGTTGTAAGACTCATAAGGATCTACTTTACGAAGATCCCATTGTATTCCAGAAGCTCGTAACATCGGTCCCGATAAGCCCCAATTTACTGCTTCTTCTCCGCTAATAAAACCTACTCCTTCAACTCGCTCTAAAAAAATTGGATTCTGTGTAATAAGTTGTTGATATTCAACAACTCCGCGTAAAAAATAATCACAGAAATCTAAACATTTATCGATCCATCCATAAGGTAGATCGGCGGCTACTCCTCCGATGCGAAAGTAATTGTGCATCATTCGCATACCTGTAGCAGCTTCAAATAGATCATATATTAATTCTCTCTCTCTAAAAAATATAGAAAAAAGGAGTCTGTGCGCCGAGATCCGCCATAAAAGGTCCAAGCCATAGCAAGTGAGAAGCTATCCGGCTTAATTCTAACATAATTACCCTAATATAGCTGGCTCTTTGTGGTATTTGAATATTCTCCAAGAATTCTGGTGCATTTACTGTTATTGCTTCTGTAAACATAGTAGCTAAATAATCCCACCTTGTTACATAAGGTAAGTATTGTATAATAGTTCGGTTTTCCGCGATTTTTTTCCATTCCTCTGTGTAAATAGCCTAATATGGGTTCACAATCAATAACATCCTCACCATCGAGAGTAACGATCAGTCGAAGAACACCATGCATTGATGGTGTTGAGGGCCCATATTGACTATCATGAGATCTTTTCTTGTAAGCGGTAGACTCATATCCTTTCTTCCTTAATTCATTATTCCATGAAAATGGATTATTCCATGAATTCCTCAAAGCGAGGCTCATCAAAATGAAAAATCTAAGACTACTATAAGACTACTAAAAAAATAATAAAACAAGAAAAAAATTTGAACGATTAAATTACTGCTCCCGAATATTCAACTGACCGATTAATTTCTTATAACGTACTCTATTTTTCTTTGCCAAATAAGCCAGCAAACGTCGACGTTTTCCCAAAAGTCTTCGTAGACCTCTTTCCGATGAAAAAATCTTTTTTGTGTAATTCCAAATGTGAAGCAAGTCTCCGTATCTTATTGGTGAAACTGAATACTTGAAATTCAACAGAACCCCTGTTTTCTTCTTTTTCTTCTTTAACCATAAATCCAAAAATTTTTCTACCTCCTTTCTTTTTCATGTATTTTTCTGATCAGGAAAAATACAAAATTATGTCAGTTATTTTGAAGTTATTCTAATCTCGTACACACACAAATTTGCAATTATTCATCTACTACTGGAATTTGGATTTATTTTATCGATGCAAATTGGATTTGGATAGAAGGGTACATTCTTTCTAATATTTTAGATAGAAGAAACATTTCTTCTATCTAAAATATTAGAAAGAATTTTGCTGATTTATTTATTGCTATATGCAATTTATGGAATTGATACACCATTTAATTGATATCATTTAGCAAAATGAAACACAGCATATGCATCCATCTTTTGGCTCGAGAATTTCACGGGATAGAGATATGGTATAAGAAATAGACTATTAAGTAACTCTAAATGAATTGTGGATACATCTGTATCCTTAACATACTGAAACGATTGTCATTATTCGTATCAAACCAATAGCGATTCATACAAGCTAAATCTTCTAATCAATGGTGGGCCAATAATGCATTTTTTTGCATATGTATTAAGACGCTTGGCCTGATTTCGAAATTGTCCAGAGTTTTTATATGTTGTTTTCATTGCAAAATGATGGGTCTCCTTCCATAACTTTCCAATTACGAGTACGAGAATTGAAAGACATGAAAATTCTCAATTCTCTACGGCGTCTAGTAGATAGAAACAAGAAAATCAGAAGAATCTTTCTCTCTATTCACTATCATTCCGCGTCTTCGACTTCTATTAGTTTCTTTTCTTCTTTAATGCAATAGCTATAGTTTGATATAAGAATCCATTTCTCAAAGTAATGGAAACCATTCTCTTATAGGAAATGGTTCGAAAATCGCTATTCCACCTTTTAGGTATCGTGAAAAGTGATACCTGTGAAGATCGTGCATTTCAGTCAAATTCAGATCCGTTTTTCGAGTCCATGATATAATATAACCAAATTGGATAGATCTTCCACCTGTTTAGCTAAGAAAGAATAGATACAGAGGTGGATAATAGATCGATATGAAGATCATGAGCTGCCCCATAATGAAATCGCCAGTAGTCGCGAATATCTCCTTCTTCCCTAATCCAAGATTGGAGAAAGAAGATCTAAGAGGGACCTATGGAGAATGTAGTCAGAAATCCATAATAGAGTCCGACCACAACGACCGAATTAATTATCCTCATCGAGAAACTTAGACTACTAAATAGAAAAGATTTGAAAATCATGGCATGGGTCTCCTTTTTTTCTTTCTTTAGAGTTTTCTATATGCACAATTTCTCGATGTTTCGATGAGAATTTCTTGACTTTCCATATATAGAAAGAGATAGACTATAAATGACATCTCTTATGTCAATAAGACCAAAGGGATGGATATTAAATGATAGGAAGTGCTAGGAAGTGAAATAGAATGAAATAGAGCCACTTTGGGCTTCCCTATGAAATGAGGCATGGAACGGAGCCACTACGAAGAAATTATGGGAGTTACGAAAGAAGCTTCGGACTCATATTGTTCATGGGTTGAGAGCGGGAGTTGAACTCTAGGAGGTCGAATCCCCCCTTGTTCCTCAGTAGCTCAGTGGTAGAGCGGTCGGCTGTTAACTGACTGGTCGTAGGTTCGAA
>NW_027333434.1:0-25460 GCF_002575655.3 Aegilops tauschii subsp. strangulata | reverse complement strand
AATGCATGAAAAATAACAAATGAAGTCAAAAAGGGTTGTAAATTGATGATGTGGCTTTGAATGGTGCATTTTGAGCATAGAAAAACTATGGAGTTCAAATAAGTTCAAAAAAATAAAATCCTTTTGTAACAGACGAGTTTCCCTATGAAACCCTGATTCTTCGAAAGAGATTGTCCGTTTTGTACACGAAGTGCATCCAATTTTTGCCGTAAGCTCTCTACTTTCTTGCACATGCTATGTGGGGTGAAATGATGATACCATGGCAACTTTTAACCTTTTCAGAGTTCATTTGAAATGCTTTTCAATTTCAGGGTCTTATAGATGAAAAAAATCAGTAAATGCATGAAAAATAACAAATGAAGTCAGAGAGGGTTAAAAATTGATGATGTGGCTTTGCATGGTGCATCTTGAACATAGAAAAACTATGGAGTTCAAATAAGCTCAAAAAAATGAAATCCTTTTGTAACAGACGAGGTTCCGTATGAAACCCTGATTCTTCAAAAGAGATTGTCCGTTTTGTACACGAAGTGCATCCAGTTTTTGCCGTAATCCTCTCTACTTTCTCGCACATGCTATGTGGGTGAAATGATGATACCATGCCAACTTTTAACCTTTTCAGAGTTCATTTGAAATGCTTTTCAATTTCAGGGTCTTATAGATAAAAAAA
Source organism: Aegilops tauschii subsp. strangulata (assembly GCF_002575655.3). Lineage (NCBI taxonomy): Eukaryota > Viridiplantae > Streptophyta > Magnoliopsida > Poales > Poaceae > Aegilops > Aegilops tauschii. The sequence continues at coordinate 24,793 of NW_027333434.1, read as the reverse complement.
TCAGTAAATGCGTGAAAAATAACCAATGAAGTCAGAAAGGGTTGAAAATTGATGATGTGGCTATGAATGGTGCATTTTGAACATAGAAAAACTATGGAGTTCAAATAAGTTCAAAAAAATGAAATCCTTTTGTAACAGACGAGTTTCCGTATGAAACCCTGATTCTTCGAAAGAGATTCTCCGTTTTGTACACGAAGTGCATCCAGTTTTTGCCATAAGCCTCTCTACTTTCTTGCACATGCTATGTGGGTGAAATGATGATACCATGCAAACTTTTAACCTTTTACGAGTTCATTTGTAGTGCTTTTCCATTTCAGGGTCTTATAGCTGAAACAAATCAGTAAATGCACTAAAAATAACAAATTACGTCAGAAAGGGTTGAAAGTTGATGATGTGGCTTTGAATGGTGCATTTTGAACATAGAAAAACTATGGAGTTCAAATAAGTTCAAAGAAAAGAAATCCTTTTGTAACAGAGGAGTTTCCGTATGAAACCCTGATTCTGCGAAAGAGATTGTCCGTTTTGTACACGAAGTGCATCCAGTTTTTGCCGTAAGCCTCTCTACTTTCTTGCACATGCTATGTGGGGTGAAATGATGATACCATGGCAAATTTTAACCTCTTCAGAGTTCATTTGAAACGCTTTTCAATTTCAGGATCTTATAGATGAAAAAAATCAGTAAATGCATGAAAAATAACAAATGAAGTCAGAAAGGGTTGAAAATTGATGATGTGGCTTTGAATGGTGCATTTTGAGCATAGAAAAACTATGGAGTTCAAATAAGATCAAAAAAATAAAATCCTTTTGTAACAGACGAGTTTCCCTATGAAACCCTGATTCTTCGAAAGAGATTGTCCGTTTTGTACACGAAGTGCATCCAGTTTTTGCCGTAAGCTCTCTACTTTCTTGCACATGCTATGTGGGTGAAATGATGATGCCATGCCAACTTTTAACCTTCTCAGAGTTCATTTGAAATGCTTTTCAATTTCAGGGTCTTATAGATGAAAAAAATCAGTAAATGCATGAAAAATAACAAATGAAGTCAGAAAGGGTTGAAAATTGATGATGTGTCTTTGAATGGTGCATTTTGAACATAGACAAACTATGGAGTTGAAATAAGTTCAAAAAAATGAAATCCTTTTGTAACAGACGAGTTTCCGTATGAAACCTTGATTCTTCGAAAGAGATTGTCCGTTTTGTACACGAAGTGCATCCAGTTTTTGCCGTAAGCCTCTCTACTTTCTTGCACTTGCTATGTGGGTGAAATGATGATACCATGCCAACTTTTAACCTTTTCAGAGTTCATTTCAAATGCTTTTCAATTTCAGGGTCTTATAGATGAAAAAAATCTGTAAATGCATGAAAAATAACAAATGAAGTCAGAATGGGTTGAAAATTGATGATGTGGCTTTGAATGGTGCATTTTTAACATAGAAAAACTATGGAGTTCAAATAATTTCAAAAAAATGAAATCCTTTTGTAACAGACGTGTTTCCGTATGAAACCTTGATTCTTCGAAAGAGATTGTCCGTTTTGTACACGAAGTGCATCCAGTTTTTGCCGTAAGCCTCTCTACTTTCTTGCACATGCTATGTGGGTGAAATGATGATACCATGCCAACTTTTAACCTTTTCAGAGTTCATTTGAAATGCTTTTCAATTTCAGGGTCTTATAGATGAAAAAATTAGTAAATGCGTGAAAAATAACAAATGAAGTCAGAAAGGGTTGAAAATTGATGATGTGGCTTTGAATGGTGCATTTTGAACATAGAAAAACTATGGAGTTCAAATAAGTTCAAAAAATGAAATCCTTTTGTAGCAGACGAGTTTCCGTATGAAACCTTGATTCTTCGAAAGAGATTGTCCGTTTTGTACACGAAGTGCATCCAGTTTTTGCCGTAAGCCTCTCTACTTTCTTGCACATGCTATGTGGGTGAAATGATGATACCATGCCAACTTTTAACCTTTTCAGAGTTCATTTGAAATGCTTTTCAATTTCAGGGTCTTATAGATGAAAAAAATCAGTAAATGCGTGAAAAATAACAAATGAAGTCAGAAAGGGTTGAAAATTGATGATGTGGCTTTGAATGGTGCATTTTGAACATAGAAAAACTATGGAGTTCAAATAAGTTCAAAAAATTGAAATCCTTTTGTAACAGACGAGTTTCCGTATGAAACCCTGATTCTTCGAAAGGGATTCTCCGTTTTGTACACGAAGTGCATCCAGTTTTTGCCATAAGCCTCTCTACTTTCTTGCACGTGCTATGTGGGTGAAATGATGATACCATGCCAACTTTTAACCTTTTACGAGTTCATTTGTAGTGCTTTTCAATTTCAAGGTCTTATAGCTGAAACAAATCAGTAAATGCACTAAAAATAACAAATGACGTCAGAAAGGGTTGAAATTTGATGATGTGGCTTTGAATGGTGCATTTTGAACATAGAAAAACTATGGAGTTTAAATAAGTTCAAAAAAAAAGAAATCCTTTTGTAATAGACGGGTTTCCGTATGAAACCCTGATTCTTCGAAAGAGATTGTCCGTTTTGTACACGAAGTGCATCCAGTTTTTGCTGTAAGCCTCTCTACTTTCTTGCACATGCTATGTGGGGTGAAATGATGATACCATGGCAACTTTTAACCTTTTCAGAGTTCATTTGAAATGCTTTTCAATTTCAGGGTCTTATAGATGAAAAAAATCAGTAAATGCATGAAAAATAACAAATGAAGTCAGAAAGGGTTGAAAATTGATGATGCGGCTTTGCATGGTGCATCTTGAACATAGAAAAACTATGGAGTTCAAATAAGCTCAAAAAATGAAATCCTTTTGTAACAGACGAGTTTCCCTATGAAACCCTGATTCTTCGAAAGAGATTCTCGTTTTGTACACGAAGTGCATCCAGTTTTTGCCATAAGCCTCTCTACTTTCTTGCACATGCTATGTGGGTGAAATGATGATACCATGCCAACTTTTAACCTTTTACGAGTTCATTTGTAGTGCTTTTCAATTTCAGGGTCTTATAGATGAAAAAAATCAGTAAATGCATGAAAAATAACAAATGAAGTCAGAAAGGGTTGAAAATTGATGATGTGTCTTTGAATGGTGCATTTTGAACATAGACAAACTATGGAGTTGAAATAAGTTCAAAAAAATGAAATCCTTTTGTAACAGACGAGTTTCCGTATGAAACCTTGATTCTTCGAAAGAGATTGTCCGTTTTGTACACGAAGTGCATCCAGTTTTTGCCGTAAGCCTCTCTACTTTCTTGCACATGCTATGTGGGTGAAATGATGATACCATGCCAACTTTTAACCTTTTCAGAGTTCATTTCAAATGCTTTTCAATTTCAGGGTCTTATAGATGAAAAAAATCTGTGAATGCATGAAAACTAACAAATGAAGTCAGAAAGGGTTGAAAATTGATGATGTGGCTTTGAATGGTGCATTTTTAACATAGAAAAACTATGGAGTTCAAATAATTTCAAAAAAATGAAATCCTTTTGTAACAGACGAGTTTCCGTATGAAACCTTGATTCTTCGAAAGAGATTGTCCGTTTTGTACACGAAGTGCATCCAGTTTTTGCCGTAAGCCTCTCTACTTTCTTGCACATGCTATGTGGGTGAAATGATGATACCATGCCAACTTTTAACCTTTTCAGAGTTCATTTGAAATGCTTTTCAATTTCAGGGTCTTATAGCTGAAAAAATCAGTAAATGCATGAAAAATAACAAATGAAGTCAGAAAGGGTTGAAAATTGATGATGTGGCTTTGAATGGTGCATTTTGAACATAGAAAAACTATGGAGTTCAAATAAGTTTAAAAAAATGAAATCCTTTTGTAACAGGCGAGTTTCCGTATGAAACCCTGATTCTTCAAAAGAGATTGTCCGTTTTGTACACGAAGTGCATCCAGTTTTTGCCGCAAGCCTCTCTACTATCTTGCACATGCTATGTGGGTGAAATGATGATACCATACCAACGTTTAACCTTTTCAGAGTTCATTTGAAATGCTTTTCAATTTCAGGGTCTTATAGATGAAAAAATTAGTAAATGCGTGAAAAATAACAAATGAAGTCAGAAAGGGTTGAAAATTGATGATGTGGCTTTGAATGGTGCATTTTGAACATAGAAAAACTATGGAGTTCAAATAAGTTCAAAAAAATGAAATCCTTTTGTAACAGACGAGTTTCCGTATGAAACCTTGATTCTTCGAAAGAGATTGTCCGTTTTGTACACGAAGTGCATCCAGTTTTTGCCGTAAGCCTCTCTACTTTCTTGCACATGCTATGTGGGTGAAATGATGATACCATGCTAACTTTTAACCTTTTCAGAGTTCATTTGAAATGCTTTTCAATTTCAGGGTCTTATAGATGAAAAATCAGTAAATGCATGAAAAATAACAAATGAAGTCAGAAAGGGTAGAAAATTGATGATGTGGCTTTGAATGGTGCATTTTGAGCATAGAAAAACTATGGAGTTCAAATAAGTTCAAAAAAATAAAATCCTTTTGTAACAGACGAGTTTCCCTATGAAACCCTGATTCTTCGAAAGAGATTGTCCGTTTTGTACACGAAGTGCATCCAGTTTTTGCCGTAAGCTCTCTACTTTCTTGCACATGCTATGTGGGTGAAATGATGATACCATGCCAACTTTTAACCTTTTCAGAGTTCATTTGAAATGCTTTTCAATTTCAGGGTCTTATAGATGAAAAAAATCAGTAAATGCATGAAAAACAACAAATGAAGTCAGAAAGGGTTGAAAATTGATGATGTGTCTTTGAATGGTGCATTTTGAACATAGAAAAACTATGGAGTTGAAATAAGTTCAAAAAAATGAAATCCTTTTGTAACAGACGAGTTTCCGTATGAAAACTTGATTCTTCGAAAGAGATTGTCCGTTTTGTACACGAAGTGCATCCAGTTTTTGCCGTAAGCCTCTCTAATTTCTTGCACATGCTATGTGGGTGAAATGATGATACCATGCCAACTTTTAACCTTTTCAGAGTTCATTTCAAATGCTTTTCAATTTCAGGGTCTTATAGATGAAAAAAATCTGTAAATGCATGAAAAATAACAAATGAAGTCAGAAAGGGTTGAAAATTGATGATGTGGCTTTGAATGGTGCATTTTTAACATAGAAAAACTATGGAGTTCAAATAATTTCAAAAAAATGAAATCCTTTTGTAACAGACGAGTTTCCGTATGAAACCTTGATTCTTCGAAAGAGATTGTCCGTTTTGTACACGAAGTGCATCCAGTTTTTGCCGTAAGCCTCTCTACTTTCTTGCACATGCTATGTGGGTGAAATGATGATACCATGCCAGCTTTTAACCTTTTCAGAGTTCATTTGAAATGCTTTTCAATTTCAGGGTCTTATAGCTGAAAAAATCAGTAAATGCATGAAAAATAACAAATGAAGTCAGAAAGGGTTGAAAATTGATGATGTGGCTTTGAATGGTGCATTTTGAACATAGAAAAACTATGGAGTTCAAATAAGTTTAAAAAAATGAAATCCTTTTGTAACAGGCGAGTTTCCGTATGAAACCCTGATTCTTCAAAAGAGATTGTCCGTTTTGTACACGAAGTGCATCCAGTTTTTGCCGTAAGCCTCTCTACTATCTTGCACATGCTATGTGGGTGAAATGATGATACCATACCAACGTTTAACCTTTTCAGAGTTCATTTGAAATGCTTTTCAATTTCAGGGTCTTATAGATGATAAAATTAGTAAATGCGTGAAAAATAACAAATGAAGTCAGAAAGGGTTGAAAATTGATGATGTGGCTTTGAATGGTGCATTTTGAACATAGAAAAACTATGGAGTTCAAATAAGTTCAAAAAAATGAAATCCTTTTGTAACAGACGAGTTTCCGTATGAAACCTTGATTCTTCGAAAGAGATTGTCCGTTTTGTACACGAAGTGCATCCAGTTTTTGCCGTAAGCCTCTCTACTTTCTTGCACATGCTATGTGGGTGAAATGATGATACCATGCTAACTTTTAACCTTTTCAGAGTTCATTTGAAATGCTTTTCAATTTCAGGGTCTTATAGATGAAAAAATCAGTAAATGCATGAAAAATAACAAATGAAGTCAGAAAGGGTTGAAAATTGATGATGTGGCTTTGAATGGTGCATTTTGAGCATAGAAAAACTATGGAGTTCAAATAAGTTCAAAAAAATAAAATCCTTTTGTAACAGACGAGTTTCCCTATGAAACCCTGATTCTTCGAAAGAGATTGTCCGTTTTGTACACGAAGTGTATCCAGTTTTTGCCGTAAGCTCTCTACTTTCTTGCACATGCTATGTGGGTGAAATGATGATACCATGCCAACTTTTAACCTTTTCAGAGTTCATTTGAAATGCTTTTCAATTTCAGGGTCTTATAGATGAAAAAAATCAGTAAATGCATGAAAAACAACAAATGTAGTCACAAAGGGTTGAAAATTGATGATGTGTCTTTGAATGGTGCATTTTGAACATAGAAAAACTATGGAGTTGAAATAAGTTCAAAAAAATGAAATCCTTTTGTAACAGATGAGTTTCCGTATGAAACCTTGATTCTTCGAAAGAGATTGTCCGTTTTGTACATGAAGTGCATCCAATTTTTGCCGTAAGCCTCTCTACTTTCTTGCACTTGCTATGTGGGTGAAATGATGATACCATGCCAACTTTTAACCTTTTCAGAGTTCATTTCAAATGCTTTTCAATTTCAGGGTCTTATAGATGAAAAAAAATCTGTAAATGCATGAAAAATAACAAATGAAGTCAGAAAGGGTTGAAAATTAATGATGTGGCTTTGAATGGTGCATTTTTAACATAGAAAAACTATGGAGTTCAAATAATTTCAAAAAAATGAAATCCTTTTGTAACAGACGAGTTTCCGTATGAAACCTTGATTCTTCGAAAGAGATTGTCCGTTTTATACACGAAGTGCATCCAGTTTTTGCCGTAAGCCTCTCTACTTTCTTGCACATGCTATGTGGGTGAAATGATGATACCATGCGAACTTTTAACCTTTTCAGAGTTCATTTGAAATGCTTTTCAATTTCAGGGTCTTATAGCTGAAAAAATCAGTAAATGCATGAAAAATAACAAATGAAGTCAGAAAGGGTTGAAAATTGATGATGTGTCTTTGAATGGTGCATTTTTAACATAGAAAAACTATGGAGTTCAAATAAGTTCAAAAAAATGAAATCCTTTTGTAACAGACGAGTTTCCGTATGAAACCTTGATTCTTCGAAAGAGATTGTCCGTTTTGTACACGAAGTGCATCCACTTTTAGCCGTAAGCCTCTCTACTTTCTTGCACATGCTATGTGGGTGAAATGATGATACCATGCCAACTTTTAACCTTTTCAGAGTTCATTTGAAATGCTTTTCAATTTCAGGGTCTTATAGATGAAAAAATTAGTAAATGCGTGAAAAATAACAAATGAAGTCAGAAAGGGTTGAAAATTGATGATGTGGCTTTGAATGGTGCATTTTGAACATAGAAAAACTATGGAGTTCAAATAAGTTCAAAAAAATGAAATCCTTTTGTAACAGACGAGTTTCCGTATGAAACCTTGATTCTTCGAAAGAGATTGTCCGTTTTGTACACGAAGTGCATCTAGTTTTTGCCGTAAGCCTCTCTACTTTCTTGCACATGCTATGTGGGTGAAATGATGATACCATGCCAACTTTTAACCTTTTCAGAGTTCATTTGAAATTCTTTTCAATTTCAGGGTCTTATAGATGAAAAAAATCAGTAAATGCGTGAAAAATAACAAATGAAGTCAGAAAGGGTTGAAAATTGATGATGTGGCTTTGAATGGTGCATTTTGAACATAGAAAAACTATGGAGTTCAAATAAGTTCAAAAAAATGAAATCCTTTTGTAACAGACGAGTTTCCGTATGAAACCCTTATTCTTCGAAAGAGATTCTCCGTTTTGTACACGAAGTGCATCCAGTTTTTGCCATAAGCCTCTCTACTTTCTTGCACATGCTATGTGGGTGAAATGATGATACCATGCCAACTTTTAACCTTTTACGAGTTCATTTGTAGTGCTTTTCAATTTCAAGGTCTTATAGCTGAAACAAATCAGTAAATGCACTAAAAATAACAAATGACGTCAGAAAGGGTTGAAATTTGATGATGTGGCTTTGAATGGTGCATTTTGAACATAGAAAAACTATGGAGTTTAAATAAGTTCAAAAAAAAAGAAATCCTTTTGTAATAGACGGGTTTCCGTATGAAACCCTGATTCTTCGAAAGAGATTGTCCGTTTTGTACACGAAGTACATCCAGTTTTTGCCGTAAGCCTCTCTACATTCTTGCACATGCTATGTGGGGTGAAATGATGATACCATGGCAACTTTTAACCTTTTCAGAGTTCATTTGAAATGCTTTTCAATTTCAGGGTCTTATAGATGAAAAAAATCAGTAAATGCATGAAAAATAACAAATGAAGTCAGAAAGGGTTGAAAATTGATGATGCGGCTTTGCATGGTGCATCTTGAACATAGAAAAACTATGGAGTTCAAATAAGCTCAAAAAAATGAAATCCTTTTGTAACAGACGAGTTTCCCTATGAAACGCTGATTCTTCGAAAGAGATTCTCCGTTTTGTACACGAAGTGCATCCAGTTTTTGCCATAAGCCTCTCTACTTTCTTGCACATGCTATGTGGGTGAAATGATGATACCATGCCAACTTTTAACCTTTTACGAGTTCATTTGTAGTGCTTTTCAATTTCAGGGTCTTATAGATGAAAAAAATCTGTAAATGCATGAAAAATAACAAATGAAGTCAGAAAGGGTTGAAAATTGATGATGTGTCTTTGAATGGTGCATTTTGAACATAGACAAACTATGGAGTTGAAATAAGTTCAAAAAAATGAAATCCTTTTGTAACAGACGAGTTTCCGTATGAAACCTTGATTCTTCGAAAGAGATTGTCCGTTTTGTACACGAAGTGCATCCAGTTTTTGCCGTAAGCCTCTCTACTTTCTTGCACATGCTATGTGGGGTGAAATGATGATACCATGCCAACTTTTAACCTTTTCAGAGTTCATTTCAAATGCTTTTCAATTTCATTGTCTTATAGATGAAAAAAATCTGTAAATGCATGAAAAATAACAAATGAAGTCAGAAAGGGCTGAAAATTGATGATGTGGCTTTGAATGGTGAATTTTTAACATAGAGAAACTATGGAGTTCAAATAATTTCAAAAAAATGAAATCCTTTTGTAACAGACGAGTTTCCGTATGAAACCTTGATTCTTCGAAAGAGATTGTCCGTTTTGTACACCAAGTGCATCCAGTTTTTGCCGTAAGCCTCTCTACTTTCTTGCACATGCTATGTGGGTGAAATGATGATACCATGCCAACTTTTAACCTTTTCAGAGTTCATTTGAAATGCTTTTCAATTTCAGGGTCTTATAGCTGAAAAAATCAGTAAATGCATGAAAAATAACAAATGAAGTCAGAAAGGGTTGAAAATTGATGATGTGGCTTTGAATGGTGCATTTTGAACATAGAAAAACTATGGAGTTCAAATAAGTTTAAAAAAATGAAATCCTTTTGTAACAGGCGAGTTTCCGTATGAAACCCTGATTCTTCAAATGAGATTGTCCGTTTTGTACACGAAGTGCATCTAGTTTTTGCCGTAAGCCTCTCTACTATCTTGCACATGCTATGTGGGTGAAATGATGATACCATGCCAACTTTTAACCTTTTCAGAGTTCATTTGAAATGCTTTTCAATTTCAGGGTCTTATAGATGAAAAAATTAGTAAATGCGTGAAAAATAACAAATGAAGTCAGAAAGGGTTGAAAATTGACGATGTGGCTTTGAATGGTGCATTTTGAACATAGAAAAACTATGGAGTTCAAATAAGTTCAAAAAAATGAAATCCTTTTGTAACAGACGAGTTTCCGTATGAAACCTTGATTCTTCGAAAGAGATTGTCCGTTTTGTACACGAAGTGCATCCAGTTTTTGCCGTAAGCCTCTCTAATTTCTTGCACATGCTATGTGGGTGAAATGATGATACCATGCCAACTTTTAACCTTTTCAGAGTTCATTTGAAATGCTTTTCAATTTCAGGGTCTTATAGATGAAAAAAATCAGTAAATGCGTGAAAAATAACAAATGAAGTCAGAAAGGGTTGAAAATTGATGATGTGGCTTTGAATGGTGCATTTTGAACATAGAAAAACTATGGAGTTCAAATAAGTTCAAAAAAATGAAATCCTTTTGTAACAGACGAGTTTCCGTATGAAACCCTGATTCTTCGAAAGGGATTCTCTGTTTTGTACACGAAGTGCATCCAGTTTTTGCCATAAGCCTCTCTACTTTCTTGCACATGCTATGTGGGTGAAATGATGATACCATGCCAACTTTTAACCTTTTACGAGTTCATTTGTAGTGCTTTTCAATTTCAAGGTCTTATACCTGAAACAAATCAGTAAATGCACTAAAAATAACAAATGACGTCAGAAAGGGGTTGAAATTTAATGATGTGGCTTTGAATGGTGCATTCTGAACATAGAAAAACTATGGAGTTCAAATAAATTCAAAAAAATGAAATCCTTTTGTAACAGACGAGTTTCCGTATGAAACCCTTATTCTTCGAAAGAGATTCTCCGTTTTGTACACGAAGTGCATCCAGTTTTTGCCATAAGCCTCTCTACTTTCTTGCACATGCTATGTGGGTGAAATGATGATACCATGCCAACTTTTAACCTTTTACGAGTTCATTTGTAGTGCTTTTCAATTTCAAGGTCTTATAGCTGAAACAAATCAGTAAATGCACTAAAAATAACAAATGACGTCAGAAAGGGTTGAAATTTGATGATGTGGCTTTGAATGGTGCATTTTGAACATAGAAAAACTATGGAGTTTAAATAAGTTCAAAAAAAAGAAATCCTTTTGTAATAGACGGGTTTCCGTATGAAACCCTGATTCTTCGAAAGAGATTGTCCGTTTTGTACACGAAGTACATCCAGTTTTTGCCGTAAGCCTCTCTACTTTCTTGCACATTGCTATGTGGGGTGAAATGATGATACCATGGCAACTTTTAACCTTTTCAGAGTTCATTTGAAATGCTTTTCAATTTCAGGGTCTTATAGATGAAAAAAATCAGTAAATGCATGAAAAATAACAAATGAAGTCAGAAAGGGTTGAAAATTGATGATGCGGCTTTGCATGGTGCATCTTGAACATAGAAAAACTATGGAGTTCAAATAAGCTCAAAAAAATGAAATCCTTTTGTAACAGACGAGTTTCCCTATGAAACCCTGATTCTTCGAAAGAGATTCTCCGTTTTGTACACGAAGTGCATCCAGTTTTTGCCATAAGCCTCTCTACTTTCTTGCACATGCTATGTGGGTGAAATGATGATACCATGCCAACTTTTAACCTTTTACGAGTTCATTTGTAGTGCTTTTCAATTTCAGGGTCTTATAGATGAAAAAAATCTTTAAATGCATGAAAAATAACAAATGAAGTCAGAAAGGGTTGAAAATTGATGATGTGTCTTTGAATGGTGCATTTTGAACATAGACAAACTATGGAGTTGAAATAAGTTCAAAAAAATGAAATCCTTTTGTAACAGACGAGTTTCCGTATGAAACCTTGATTCTTCGAAAGAGATTGTCCGTTTTGTACACGAAGTGCATCCAGTTTTTGCCGTAAGCCTCTCTACTTTCTTGCACATGCTATGTGGGTGAAATGATGATACCATGCCAAATTTTATCCTTTTCAGAGTTCATTTCAAATGCTTTTCAATTTCATTGTCTTATAGATGAAAAAAATCTGTAAATGCATGAAAAATAACAAATGAAGTCAGAAAGGGCTGAAAATTGATGATGTGGCTTTGAATGGTGAATTTTTAACATAGAGAAACTATGGAGTTCAAATAATTTCAAAAAAATGAAATCCTTTTGTAACAGACGAGTTTCCGTATGAAACCTTGATTCTTCGAAAGAGATTGTCCGTTTTGTACACGAAGTGCATCCAGTTTTTGCCGTAAGCCTCTCTACTTTCTTGCACATGCTATGTGGGTGAAATGATGATACCATGCCAACTTTTAACCTTTTCAGAGTTCATTTGAAATGCTTTTCAATTTCAGGGTCTTATAGCTGAAAAAATCAGTAAATGCATGAAAAATAACAAATGAAGTCAGAAAGGGTTGAAAATTGATGATGTGGCTTTGAATGGTGCATTTTGAACATAGAAAAACTATGGAGTTCAAATAAGTTTAAAAAAATGAAATCCTGTTGTAACAGGCGAGTTTCCGTATGAAACCCTGATTCTTCAAATGAGATTGTCCGTTTTGTACACGAAGTGCATCTAGTTTTTGCCGTAAGCCTCTCTACTATCTTGCACATGCTATGTGGGTGAAATGATGATACCATGCCAACTTTTAACCTTTTCAGAGTTCATTTGAAATGCTTTTCAATTTCAGGGTCTTATAGATGAAAAAATTAGTAAATGCGTGAAAAATAACAAATGAAGTCAGAAAGGGTTGAAAATTGACGATGTGGCTTTGAATGGTGCATTTTGAACATAGAAAAACTATGGAGTTCAAATAAGTTCAAAAAAATGAAATCCTTTTGTAACAGACGAGTTTCCGTATGAAACCTTGATTCTTCGAAAGAGATTGTCCGTTTTGTACACGAAGTGCATCCAGTTTTTGCCGTAAGCCTCTCTAATTTCTTGCACATGCTATGTGGGTGAAATGATGATACCATGCCAAGTTTTAACCTTTTCAGAGTTCATTTGAAATGCTTTTCAATTTCAGGGTCTTATAGATGAAAAAAATCAGTAAATGCGTGAAAAATAACAAATGAAGTCAGAAAGGGTTGAAAATTGATGATGTGGCTTTGAATGGTGCATTTTGAACATAGAAAAACTATGGAGTTCAAATAAGTTCAAAAAAATGAAATCCTTTTGTAACAGACGAGTTTCCGTATGAAACCCTGATTCTTCGAAAGGGATTCTCTGTTTTGTACACGAAGTGCATCCAGTTTTTGCCATAAGCCTCTCTACTTTCTTGCACATGCTATGTGGGTGAAATGATGATACCATGCCAACTTTTAACCTTTTACGAGTTCATTTGTAGTGCTTTTCAATTTCAAGGTCTTATAGCTGAAACAAATCAGTAAATGCACTAAAAATAACAAATGACGTCAGAAAGGGTTGAAATTTGATGATGTGGTTTTGAATGGTGCATTTTGAACATAGAAAAACTATGGAGTTTAAATAAGTTCAAAAAAAAAGAAATCCTTTTGTAATAGACGAGTTTCCGTATGAAACCCTGATTCTTCGAAAGAGATTGTGCGTTTTGTACACGAAGTGCATCCAGTTTTTGCCGTAAGCCTCTCTACTTTCTTGCACATGCTATGTGGGGTGAAATGATGATACCATGGCAACTTTTAACCTTTTCAGAGTTCATTTGAAATGCTTTTCAATTTCAGGGTCTTATAGATGAAAAAAATCAGTAAATGCATGAAAAATAAAAAATGAAGTCAGAAAGGGTTGAAAATTGATGATGCGGCTTTGCATGGTGCATCTTGAACATAGAAAAACTATGGAGTTCAAATAAGCTCAAAAAAATGAAATCCTTTTGTAACAGACGAGTTTCCCTATGAAACCCTGATTCTTCGAAAGAGATTCTCCGTTTTGTACACGAAGTGCATCCAGTTTTTGCCATAAGCCTCTCTACTTCTTTGCACGTGCTATGTGGGTGAAATGATGATACCATGCCAACTTTTAACCTTTTACGAGTTCATTTGTAGTGCTTTTCAATTTCAGGGTCTTATAGCTGAAACAAATCAGTAAATGCACTAAAAATAACAAATGACGTCAGAAAGGGTTGAAATTTGATGATGTGGCTTTGAATGGTGCATTTTGAACATAGAAAAACTATGGAGTTGAAATAAGTTCAAAAAAATGAAATCCTTTTGTAACAGACGAGTTTCCGTATGAAACCCTGATTCTTCGAAAGGGATTCTCCGTTTTGTACACGAAGTGCATCCAGTTTTTGCCATAAGCCTCTCTACTTTCTTGCACATGCTATGTGGGTGAAATGATGATACCATGCCAACTTTTAACCTTTTCAGAGTTCATTTGAAATGCTTTTCAATTTCAGGGTCTTATAGATGAAAAAAATCAGTAAATGAATGAAAAATAACAAATGAAGTCAGAAAGGGTTGAAAATTGATGATGCGGCTTTGCATGGTGCATCTTGAACATAGAAAAACTATGGAGTTCAAATAAGCTCAAAAAAATGAAATCCTTTTGTAACAGACGAGTTTCCCTATGAAACCCTGATTCTTCGAAAGAGATTCTCCGTTTTGTACACGAAGTGCATCCAGTTTTTGCCATAAGCCTCTCTACTTTCTTGCACATGCTATGTGGGTGAAATGATGATACCATGCCAACTTTTAACCTTTTACGAGTTCATTTGTAGTGCTTTTCAATTTCAGGGTCTTATAGATGAAAAAAATCAGTAAATGCATGAAAAATAACAAATGAAGTCAGAAAGGGTTGAAAATTGATGATGTGTCTTTGAATGGTGCATTTTGAACATAGACAAACTATGGAGTTGAAATAAGTTCAAAAAAATGAAATCCTTTTGTAACAGACGAGTTTCCGTATGAAACCTTGATTCTTCGAAAGAGATTGTCCGTTTTGTACACGAAGTGCATCCAGTTTTTGCCGTAAGCCTCTCTACTTTCTTGCACATGCTATGTGGGTGAAATGATGATACCATGCCAACTTTTAACCTTTTCAGAGTTCATTTCAAATGCTTTTCAATTTCAGGGTCTTATAGATGAAAAAAATCAGTAAATGCATGAAAAATAACAAATGAAGTCAGAAAGGGTTGAAAATTGATGATGCGGCTTTGCATGGTGCATCTTGAACATAGAAAAACTATGGAGTTCAAATAAGCTCAAAAAATGAAATCCTTTTGTAACAGACGAGTTTCCCTATGAAACCCTGATTCTTCGAAAGAGATTCTCCGTTTTGTACACGAAGTGCATCCAGTTTTTGCCATAAGCCTCTCTACTTTCTTGCACATGCTATGTGGGTGAAATGATGATACCATGCCAACTTTTAACCTTTTACGAGTTCATTTATAGTGCTTTTAAATTTCAGGGTCTTATAGATGAAAAAAATCAGTAAATGCATGAAAAATAACAAATGAAGTCAGAAAGGGTTGAAAATTGATGATGTGGCTTTGAATGGTGCATTTTGCACATAGAAAAACTATGGAGTTCAAATAAGTTCAAAAAAATGAAATCCTTTTGTAACAGACGAGTTTCCGTATGAAACCCTGATTCTTCGAAAGGGATTCTCCGTTTTGTACACGAAGTGCATCCAGTTTTTGCCATAAGCCTCTCTACTTTCTTGCACATGCTATGTGGGTGAAATGATGATACCATGCCAACTTTTAACCTTTTACGAGTTCATTTGTAGTGCTTTTCAATTTCAAGGTCTTATAGCTGAAACAAATCAGTAAATGCACTAAAAATAACAAATGACGTCAGAAAGGGTTGAAATTTGATGATGTGGCTTTGAATGGTGCATTTTGAACATAGAAAAACTATGGAGTTTAAATAAGTTCAAAAAAAAAAGAAATCCTTTTGTAATAGACGAGTTTCCGTATGAAACCCTGATTCTTCGAAAGAGATTGTCCGTTTTGTACACGAAGTGCATCCAGTTTTTGCCGTAAGCCTCTCTACTTTCTTGCACATGCTATGTGGGGTGAAATGATGATACCAGGGCAACTTTTAACCTTTTCAGAGTTCATTTGAAATGCTTTTCAATTTCAGGGTCTTATAGATGAAAAAATCAGTAAATGCATGAAAAATAACAAATGAAGTCAGAAAGGGTTGAAAATTGATGATGCGGATTTGCATGGTGCATCCTGAACATAGAAAAACTATGGAGTTCAAATAAGCTCAAAAAAATGAAATCCTTTTGTAACAGACGAGTTTCCCTATGAAACCCTGATTCTTCGAAAGAGATTCTCCGTTTTGTACACGAAGTGCATCCAGTTTTTGCCATAAGCCTCTCTACTTTCTTGCACATGCTATGTGGGTGAAATGATGATACCATGCCAACTTTTAACCTTTTACGAGTTCATTTGTAGTGATTTTCAATTTCAGGGTCTTATAGATGAAAAAAATCAGTAAATGCATGAAAAATAACAAATGAAGTCAGAGAGGGTTAAAAATTGATGATGTGTCTTTGAATGGTGCATTTTGAACATAGACAAACTATGGAGTTGAAATAAGTTCAAAAAATGAAATCCTTTTGTAACAGACGAGTTTCCGTATGAAACCCTCATTCTTCAAAAGAGATTGTCCGTTTTGTACACGAAGTGCATCCAGTTTTTGCCGTAAGCCTCTCTACTTTCTTGCACATGCTATGTGGGTGAAATGATGATACCATGCGAACTTTTAACCTTTTCAGAGTTCATTTGAAATGCGTTTCAATTTCAGGGTCTTATAGATGAAAAAAATCAGTAAATGCGTGAAAAATAACAAATGAAGTCAGAAAGGGTTGAAAATTGATGATGTGGCTTTGAATGGTGCATTTTGAACATAGAAAAACTATGGAGTTCAAATAAGTTCAAAAAAATGAAATCCTTTTGTAACAGATGAGTTTCCGTATGAAACCTTGATTCTTCGAAAGAGATTGTCCGTTTTGTACACGAAGTGCATCCAGTTTCTGCCGTAAGCCTCTCTACTTTCTTGCACATGCTATGTGGGTGAAATGATGATACCATGCCAACTTTTAACCTTTTACGAGTTCATTTGTAGTGCTTTTCAATTTCAGGGTCTTATAGATGAAATAAATCAGTAAATGCATGAAAAATAACAAATGAAGTCAGAAAGGGTTGAAAATTGATGATGTGGCTTTGAATGGTGCATTTTGAACATAGAAAAACTATGGAGTTCAAATAAGTTCAAAAAAATGAAATCCTTTTGTAACAGACGAGTTTCCGTATGAAACCCTGATTCTTCGAAAGGGATTCTCCGTTTTGTACACGAAGTGCATCCAGTTTTTTCCATAAGCCTCTATACTTTCTTGCACATGCTATGTGGGTGAAATGATGATACCATGCCAACTTTTAACCTTTTACGAGTTCATTTGTAGTGCTTTTCAATTTCAAGGTCTTATAGCTGAAACAAATCAGTAAATGCACTAAAAATAACAAATGACGTCAGAAAGGGTTGAAATTTGATGATGTGGCTTTGAATGGTGCATTTTGAACAAAGAAAAACTATGGAGTTTAAATAAGTTCAAAAAAAAAACAAATCCTTTTGTAATAGACGAGTTTCCGTATGAAACCCTGATTCTTCGAAAGAGATTGTCCGTTTTGTACACGAAGTGCATCCAGTTTTTGCCGTAATCCTCTCTACTTTCTTGCACATGCTATGTGGGGTGAAATGATGATACCATGGCAACTTTTAACCTTTTCAGAGTTCATTTGAAATGCTTTTCAATTTCAGGGTCTTATAGATGAAAAAAATCAGTAAATGCATGAAAAATAACAAATGAAGTCAGAAAGGGTTTAAAATTGATGATGCGGCTTTGCATGGTGCATCTTGAACATAGAAAAACTATGGAGTTCAAATAAGCTCAAAAAAATGAAATCCTTTTGTAACAGACGAGTTTCCCTATGAAACCCTGATTCTTCGAAAGAGATTCTCCGTTTTGTACACGAAGTGCATCCAGTTTTTGCCATAAGCCTCTCTACTTTCTTGCACATGCTATGTGGGTGAAATGATGATACCATGCCAACTTTTAACCTTTTACGAGTTCATTTGTAGTGCTTTTCAATTTCAGGGTCTTATAGATGAAAAAAATCAGTAAATGCATGAAAAATAACAAATGAAGTCAGAAAGGGTTGAAAATTGATGATGTGTCTTTGAATGGTGCATTTTGAACATAGACAAACTATGGAGTTGAAATAAGTTCAAAAAATGAAATCCTTTTGTAACAGACGAGTTTCCGTATGAAACCCTCATTCCTCAAAAGAGATTGTCCGTTTTGTACACGAAGTGCATCCAGTTTTTGCCGTAAGCCTCTCTACTTTCTTGCACATGCTATGTGGGTGAAATGATGATACCACGCGAACTTTTAACCTTTTCAGAGTTCATTTCAAATGCTTTTCAATTTCAGGGTCTTATAGATGAAAAAAATCTGTAAATGCGTGAAAAATAACAAATGAAGTCAGAAAGGGTTGAAAATTGATGATGTGGCTTTGAATGGTGCATTTTGAACATAGAAAAACTATGGAGTTCAAATAAGCTCAAAAAATGAAATCCTTTTGTAACAGACGAGTTTCCGTATGAAACCTTGATTCTTCGAAAGAGATTGTCCGTTTTGTACACGAAGTGGATCTAGTTTTTGCCGTAAGCCTCTCTACTTTCTTGCACATGCTATGTGGGTGAAATGATGATACCATGCCAACTTTTAACCTTTTCAGAGTTCATTTGAAATGCTTTTCAATTTCAGGGTCTTATAGATGAAAAAAATCAGTAAATGCGTGAAAAATAACAAATGAAGTCAGAAAGGGTTGAAATTGATGATGTGGCTTTGAATGGTGCATTTTGAACATAGAAAAACTATGGAGTTCAAATAAGTTCAAAAAAATGAAATCCTTTTGTAACAGACGAGTTTCCGTATGAAACCCTGATTCTTCGAAAGGGATTCTCCGTTTTGTACACGAAGTGCATCCAGTTTTTGCCATAAGCCTCTCTACTTTCTTGCACATGCTATGTGGGTGAAATGATGATACCATGCCAACTTTTAACCTTTTACGAGTTCATTTGTAGTGCTTTTCAATTTCAAGGTCTTATAGCTGAAACAAATCAGTAAATGCACTAAAAATAACAAATGACGTCAAAAAGGGTTGAAATTTGATGATGTGGCTTTGAATGGTGCATTTTGAACATAGAAAAACTATGGAGTTTAAATAAGTTCAAAAAAAAAGAAATCCTTTTGTAATAGACGAGTTTCCGTATGAAACCCTGATTCTTCGAAAGAGATTGTCCGTTCTGTACACGAAGTGCATCCAGTTTTTGCCGTAAGCCTCTCTACTTTCTTGCACATGCTATGTGGGGTGAAATGATGATACCATGGCAAATTTTAACCTTTTCAGAGTTCATTTGAAATGCTTTTCAATTTCAGGGTCTTATAGATGAAAAAAAAGCAGTAAATGCATGAAAAATAACAAATGAAGTCAGAAAGGGTTGAAAATTGATGATGCGGCTTTGCATGGTGCATCTTGAACATAGAAAAACTATGGAGTTCAAATAAGCTCAAAAAAATGAAATCCTTTTGTAACAGACGAGTTTCCCTATGAAACCCTGATTCTTCGAAAGAGATTCTCCGTTTTGTACACGAAGTGCATCCAGTTTTTGCCATAAGCCTCTCTACTTTCTTGCACATGCTATGTGGGTGAAATGATGATACCATGCCAACTTTTAACCTTTTACGAGTTCATTTGTAGTGCTTTTCAATTTCAGGGTCTTATAGATGAAAAAAATCAGTAAATGCATGAAAAATAACAAATGAAGTCAGAAAGGGTTGAAAATTGATGATGTGTCTTTGAATGGTGCATTTTGAACATACACAAACTATGGAGTTGAAATAAGTTCAAAAAAATGAAATCCTTTTGTAACAGACGAGTTTCCGTATGAAACCCTCATTCTTCAAAAGAGATTGTCCGTTTTGTACACGAAGTGCATCCAGTTTGTGCCGTAAGCCTCTCTACTTTCTTGCACATGCTATGTGGGTGAAATGATGATACCATGCGAACTTTTAACCTTTTCAGAGTTCATTTGAAATGCGTTTCAATTTCAGGGTCTTATAGATGAAAAAAATCAGTAAATGCGTGAAAAAATAACAAATGAAGTCAGAAAGGGTAGAAAATTGATGATGTGGCTTTGAATGGTGCATTTTGAACATAGAAAAACTATGGAGTTCAAATAAGTTCAAAAAAATGAAATCCTTTTGTAACAGACGAGTTTCCGTATGAAACCTTGATTCTTCGAAAGAGATTGTCCGTTTTGTACACGAAGTGCATCCAGTTTTTGCCGTAAGCCTCTCTACTTTCTTGCACATGCTATGTGGGTGAAATGATGATACCATGCCAACTTTTAACCTTTTCAGAGTTCATTTGAAATGCTTTTCAATTTCAGGGTCTTATAGATGAAAAAAATCAGTAAATGCGTGAAAAATAACAAATGAAGTCAGAAAGGGTTGAAAATTGATGATGTGGTTTTGAATGGTGCATTTTGAACATAGAAAAACTATGGAGTTCAAATAAGTTCAAAAAAATGAAATCCTTTTGTAACAGACGAGTTTCCGTATGAAACCTAGATTCTTCGAAAGAGATTGTCCGTTTTGTACACGAAGTGCATCCAGTTTTTACCGTAAGCCTCTCTACTTTCTTGCACATGCTATGTGGGTGAAATGATGATACCATGCCAACTTTTAACCTTTTCAGAGTTCATTTGAAATGCTTTTCAATTTCAGGGTCTTATAGATGAAAAAAATCAGTAAATGCATGAAAAATAACAAATGAAGCCAGAAAGGGTTGAAAATTGATGATGCGGCTTTGCATGGTGCATCTTGAACATAGAAAAACTATGGAGTTCAAATAAGCTCAAAAAAATGAAATCCTTTTGTAACAGACGAGTTTCCCTATGAAACCCTGATTCTTCGAAAGAGATTCTCCGTTTTGTACACGAAGTGCATCCAGTTTTTGCCATAAGCCTCTCTACTTTCTTGCACATGCTATGTGGGTGAAATGATGATACCATGCCAACTTTTAACCTTTTACGAGTTCATTTATAGTGCTTTTAAATTTCAGGGTCTTATAGATGAAAAAAATCAGTAAATGCATGAAAAATAACAAATGAAGTCAGAAAGGGTTGAAAATTGATGATGTGGCTTTGAATGGTGCATTTTGAACATAGAAAAACTATGGAGTTCAAATAAGTTCAAAAAAATGAAATCCTTTTGTAACAGACGAGTTTCCGTATGAAACCCTGATTCTTCGAAAGGGATTCTCCTTTTTGTACACGAAGTGCATCCAGTTTTTGCCATAAGCCTCTCTACTTTCTTGCACATGCTATGTGGGTGAAATGATGATACCATGCCAACTTTTAACCTTTTACGAGTTCATTTGTAGTGCTATTCAATTTCAAGGTCTTATAGCTGAAACAAATCAGTAAATGCGTGAAAAATAACAAATGACGTCAGAAAGGGTTGAAATTTGATGATGTGGCTTTGAATGGTGCATTTTGAACATAGAAAAACTATGGAGTTTAAATAAGTTCAAAAAAAAGAAATCCTTTTGTAATAGACGAGTTTCCGTATGAAACCCTGATTCTTCGAAAGAGATTGTCCGTTTTGTACACGAAGTGCATCCAGTTTTTGCCGTAAGCCTCTCTACTTTCTTGCACATGCTATGTGGGGTGAAATGATGATACCATGGCAACTTTTAACCTTTTCAGAGTTCATTTGAAATGCTTTTCAATTTCAGGGTCTTATAGATGAAAAAAATCAGTAAATGCATGAAAAATAACAAATGAAGTCAGAAAGGGTTGAAAAATGATGATGCGGCTTTGCATGGTGCATCTTGAACATAGAAAAACTATGGAGTTCAAATAAGCTCAAAAAAATGAAATCCTTTTGTAACAGACGAGTTTCCGTATGAAACCTTGATTCTTCGAAAGAGATTGTCCGTTTTGTACACGAAGTGCATCCAGTTTCTGCCGTAAGCCTCTCTACTTTCTTGCACATGCTATGTGGGTGAAATGATGATACCATGCCAACTTTTAACCTTTTACGAGTTCATTTGTAGTGCTTTTCAATTTCAGGGTCTTATAGATGAAATAAATCAGTAAATGCATGAAAAATAACAAATGAAGTCAGAAAGGGTTGAAAATTGATGATGTGGCTTTGAATGGTGCATTTTGAACATAGAAAAACTATGGAGTTCAAATAAGTTCAAAAAAATGAAATCCTTTTGTAACAGACGAGTTTCCGTATGAAACCCTGATTCTTCGAAAGGGATTCTCCGTTTTGTACACGAAGTGCATCCAGTTTTTTCCATAAGCCTCTATACTTTCTTGCACATGCTATGTGGGTGAAATGATGATACCATGCCAACTTTTAACCTTTTACGAGTTCATTTGTAGTGCTTTTCAATTTCAAGGTCTTATAGCTGAAACAAATCAGTAAATGCACTAAAAATAACAAATGACGTCAGAAAGGGTTGAAATTTGATGATGTGGCTTTGAATGGTGCATTTTGAACAAAGAAAAACTATGGAGTTTAAATAAGTTCAAAAAAAAAACAAATCCTTTTGTAATAGACGAGTTTCCGTATGAAACCCTGATTCTTCGAAAGAGATTGTCCGTTTTGTACACGAAGTGCATCCAGTTTTTGCCGTAATCCTCTCTACTTTCTTGCACATGCTATGTGGGGTGAAATGATGATACCATGGCAACTTTTAACCTTTTCAGAGTTCATTTGAAATGCTTTTCAATTTCAGGGTCTTATAGATGAAAAAAATCAGTAAATGCATGAAAAATAACAAATGAAGTCAGAAAGGGTTTAAAATTGATGATGCGGCTTTGCATGGTGCATCTTGAACATAGAAAAACTATGGAGTTCAAATAAGCTCAAAAAAATGAAATCCTTTTGTAACAGACGAGTTTCCCTATGAAACCCTGATTCTTCGAAAGAGATTCTCCGTTTTGTACACGAAGTGCATCCAGTTTTTGCCATAAGCCTCTCTACTTTCTTGCACATGCTATGTGGGTGAAATGATGATACCATGCCAACTTTTAACCTTTTACGAGTTCATTTGTAGTGCTTTTCAATTTCAGGGTCTTATAGATGAAAAAAATCAGTAAATGCATGAAAAATAACAAATGAAGTCAGAAAGGGTTGAAAATTGATGATGTGTCTTTGAATGGTGCATTTTGAACATAGACAAACTATGGAGTTGAAATAAGTTCAAAAAAATGAAATCCTTTTGTAACAGACGAGTTTCCGTATGAAACCCTCATTCCTCAAAAGAGATTGTCCGTTTTGTACACGAAGTGCATCCAGTTTTTGCCGTAAGCCTCTCTACTTTCTTGCACATGCTATGTGGGTGAAATGATGATACCACGCGAACTTTTAACCTTTTCAGAGTTCATTTCAAATGCTTTTCAATTTCAGGGTCTTATAGATGAAAAAAATCTGTAAATGCGTGAAAAATAACAAATGAAGTCAGAAAGGGTTGAAAATTGATGATGTGGCTTTGAATGGTGCATTTTGAACATAGAAAAACTATGGAGTTCAAATAAGCTCAAAAAATGAAATCCTTTTGTAACAGACGAGTTTCCGTATGAAACCTTGATTCTTCGAAAGAGATTGTCCGTTTTGTACACGAAGTGGATCTAGTTTTTGCCGTAAGCCTCTCTACTTTCTTGCACATGCTATGTGGGTGAAATGATGATACCATGCCAACTTTTAACCTTTTCAGAGTTCATTTGAAATGCTTTTCAATTTCAGGGTCTTATAGATGAAAAAAATCAGTAAATGCGTGAAAAATAACAAATGAAGTCAGAAAGGGTTGAAAATTGATGATGTGGCTTTGAATGGTGCATTTTGAACATAGAAAAACTATGGAGTTCAAATAAGTTCAAAAAAATGAAATCCTTTTGTAACAGACGAGTTTCCGTATGAAACCCTGATTCTTCGAAAGGGATTCTCCGTTTTGTACACGAAGTGCATCCAGTTTTTGCCATAAGCCTCTCTACTTTCTTGCACATGCTATGTGGGTGAAATGATGATACCATGCCAACTTTTAACCTTTTACGAGTTCATTTGTAGTGCTTTTCAATTTCAAGGTCTTATAGCTGAAACAAATCAGTAAATGCACTAAAAATAACAAATGACGTCAAAAAGGGTTGAAATTTGATGATGTGGCTTTGAATGGTGCATTTTGAACATAGAAAAACTATGGAGTTTAAATAAGTTCAAAAAAAAGAAATCCTTTTGTAATAGACGAGTTTCCGTATGAAACCCTGATTCTTCGAAAGAGATTGTCCGTTCTGTACACGAAGTGCATCCAGTTTTTGCCGTAAGCCTCTCTACTTTCTTGCACATGCTATGTGGGGTGAAATGATGATACCATGGCAAATTTTAACCTTTTCAGAGTTCATTTGAAATGCTTTCAATTTCAGGGTCTTATAGATGAAAAAAAAGCAGTAAATGCATGAAAAATAACAAATGAAGTCAGAAAGGGTTGAAAATTGATGATGCGGCTTTGCATGGTGCATCTTGAACATAGAAAAACTATGGAGTTCAAATAAGCTCAAAAAAATGAAATCCTTTTGTAACAGACGAGTTTCCCTATGAAACCCTGATTCTTCGAAAGAGATTCTCCGTTTTGTACACGAAGTGCATCCAGTTTTTGCCATAAGCCTCTCTACTTTCTTGCACATGCTATGTGGGTGAAATGATGATACCATGCCAACTTTTAACCTTTTACGAGTTCATTTGTAGTGCTTTTCAATTTCAGGGTCTTATAGATGAAAAAAATCAGTAAATGCATGAAAAATAACAAATGAAGTCAGAAAGGGTTGAAAATTGATGATGTGTCTTTGAATGGTGCATTTTGAACATAGACAAACTATGGAGTTGAAATAAGTTCAAAAAAATGAAATCCTTTTGTAACAGACGAGTTTCCGTATGAAACCCTCATTCTTCAAAAGAGATTGTCCGTTTTGTACA
>NW_027333433.1:0-26730 GCF_002575655.3 Aegilops tauschii subsp. strangulata | reverse complement strand
GGACAGACATCCCCTCATCAATGTTTCCAAGCATCAAAGAAGCAGATACACCAAGTGACGATCACAATAAGGTGGCGTTGTGGCCAGACATCCCGTCTTCAATGTTTCCAGCAATCAAGGAAGTAGATGCACAAATACAAACATTATACAATGATGTTCACGGTAAGGTTATAAAATTTCCTATATATTTTTATGCAATACAAAAATTACATATAAATAATTACTACACAGGCAAGGATGAGATTATATGTGAGCATGATGCTACCATGAAAGAAGTAGATACACCAACACAATCAATCAATAATGACGATCAAGGTAAGGTCATCAATTCCATATATGTTCTTATGAAATCCAAAGAAATATATTATACAATAAAAAATTGCAACACAGGTAATAATGAAGTCATATTTGAAGAGGACATAAACGAGGACGAATACATGTTCTCTGGTCAAGGTATGCTCAATAGAATTTAAATATATTTTAATCATTATATAGCTTCTGTACTAACTTTTATGCTACAAACCAAACTAGAATGGGACAGAGAAGTGGAAATTGAAATCAAAGAAGGCGAGGAAATGCACAACCCTGATCCTTATGATTTCGTCTATAGCAACATACCCAAAAAAACACGTGCTCAAAACAGAAGAAAATTGCAGATTCTGCCATGCAAGAAAATTCAAGTATGAAACTAAGAAATTATGCTGCAGAAAAGGACAGATAAGACTAGCCAATGCAGATACACCACCTGAACTCATGAGACTTTGGACAAGCAACGACTCTGACGCAAGACATTTTCGGAACAATATAAGATTTTTCAATGGCCACTTCTCGTTTACTACTCTATACTGCCATCTTGACAGAGACACAACTGACATGCGAACAACTGGTGGTATTTACACCTTTCGAGCACATGGTCAGATCTATCACAACATACACTCATTTGGTAATAGTAGATCAGATCCAAAGCATCTAGAGCTATACTTCTACGACGATGATCCAAGCTCAGAGCATCGGTACCGCCATTGCCGCGAGGAAATGTACGAGCAAGACAAGCATGTGATCGGGATAATAACCGACATCCTACGGGATAACCCATACTCTCAACAGTTTAGGAGTTTGGGACGAGCCCAAAACCTTGAGGACTACAGACTCGTCTTAAACCTGGACCAAAGATTGGACCAGAGAACATACAATGCGCCAATAAATTCAGAGGTAGCTGCAGTGTGGATTGAAGGAAATGAAAGAAGAGACACTTATGACAGGAATGTAATACTACATGGAAACAACAACGAAAAAGAGCACATTCGATCATATTACGGGTGCTCTGATCCGTTGTCGTACCCTCTATTCTTTCCAAGAGCTGAACTGGGTTGGCATAGGAAAATCCCAAAGAGGGATACAGAAGCGGAAGATATTGGTGCTGATGATATCAGTAATGATGATGACCCAGGTAAAATTTTCATATACTATTATATTCAAAATTCAATTTAACTAACTTTTGATGTCACAATATTTGCACAGATTCTGCCAACGGCCTGTGGGTAACCATGAAAGAATACTACTGCTATAAATTCCATACACGACCAAGCATATTCAACCCAATATTGCACGGCGGACGGCTTTTTCAGCAGTTTGCTGTAGATACATACATAAAGATTGAAAACTCCAGACTGGGTTACATGTGGCATCATCAAAACAAAATAAGGGCGGATCTATACCAAGGCCTTCTAGACAGCATTCAAGCCGGAGAACAGAATGGAGATGCAATTGGAAAACGGAGAGTACTTGCGTCATCATTTATTGGAGGGCCATGAGATAAAATTCGTCGGTATCAAGATGCTATGGCTTTAGTTAGAAAATATGGAAAACCAGATGTATTCCTCACAATGACCTGCAACCCCAACTGGGAAGAGATCACACGTGAACTACAGTTTGGACAAACACCACAAGATCGCCCAGACATTGTCGTTCGTGTTTTCAAGGCGAAGCTAGAAGAAATGAAGAAGCAACTATTTGAGAAGGCCATTCTTGGAAAGGTTAAGGCATATACATATGTCGTAGAGTTCCAAAAGCGGGGATTAGCACATGCTCACTTTTTGCTCATCATGACTGGAAAATACAAATACACATGTCCGGAACAGTATGACAGAATCATCTCCGCTGAGCTCCCTAACAAGCACAAGTACCCAGAGTTATACAAAATGGTAATCAAACATATGATGCATGGTCCTTGCGGTGCATTGAATAAATTTTGTCCATGCACAAAGAATCGTCCGTCATGCAAGAACAATTATCCAAGGCCATTTAATGAAACTACAATTCAAGGTAAGGACTCTTACCCACTGTATAGGAGACGCAATGATGGTCGGACTGAAACGGTATGAAAATGCCAACTGGATAATAGGTGGGTAGTTCCTTACAACCCATATCTTTTGCGGATGTTCAACTGCCACATAAATGTTGAGATATGCTCGAGCATTAAAGTTGTTAAGTACTTGTTCAAGTACATCTATAAGGGACATGACCGAGCATCTGTACCTGTAACTGACAAAGTAGACGAAGTCGAAATTGACGAGATTAAACAGTACAGAGACGCGCGGTGGGTGACACCTCCGGAAGCACTCTGGAGAATATATGGCTTCGAATTAAGCAAAATACACCCACCAGTCTTGCAACTGCAGCTACATCTTCCAAATATGCACATGGTTTCATACCATGGCATGGAAAAAATAAAGAACATTATCGACCGTGATGGCACAGAAAGATCAATGTTGACCGCGTACTTTGAAGCAAACAGCTTACATGAGAAAGCACGAGGCATACTATACAGAGACTTTCAGGAATATTATACTTGGCAAAGACAAGGGAAGTTTTGGCAAGAGAGGAAACGAGCCGCTGTCTTCCAGGTTGGCAGGATGGTCTCGGCACACCCGGCTGAAGGAGAACAATATTATCTTCGAGTACTCCTAAACCACGTGACAGGCGCCACCAGCTACGAAGACCTACGAACAGTCCATGGACAAGTAATGCCAACCTTCTGTGAAGCTGCAGAAAAACGGGGGCTCATTGAGGCAGACAACACACTAGATGACTGCATGACAGAAGCAGAGTTGTTTCGAATGCCATCATCACTACGAAGGCTATTCGCGGCAATCTTGGTTTTCTGTGAACCCAGCGATGTACGTGGCCTATGGAACAAACACCTTGACGCAATGTCAGAAGACTACAGCAGAAACTGCAAATGCAAGCACACAGTCGAACAGATGGTGCTGAGAAATATCAGGGACATGTGGCACTCAATGGGAAAAGACATAGAATCGTTTCCTCTTCCAGAGATCGACAAACGACATGAGACAACTGGCGACATACCTAGGGAGATCGTTGAGGAGACCTCCATCGAGGTGGACCCTGAGGACGTATCGTTGCATAAAAACCTAAACATCGAGCAGAGGAAGGCCTACGACGAAATCCTAGCCATGGTTGACCGCCAAAGAGGAGGTATATTCTTTGTCGATGGGCCAGGAGGCACAGGAAAAACTTTTCTTTATAGGGCGCTCTTGGCCACAATACGCGGACAAGGCAAGATTGCCGTGGCGACGGCCACTTCCGGTGTTGCTGCTTCCGTAATGCCTGGAGGGAGGACCGCATACTCGAGGTTTAAGATTCCACTAAAAATAGATGATGGAGCTATTTGTAGCTTCACAAAATAGAGTGGGACAGCAAAGCTACTCCAAGCAGCATCACTAATAATCTGGGATGAAGCATCTATGACAAAGAGACAAACGGTGGAGGCGCTAGACAAAAGCATGCGGGACATAATGGATAGACCAGATCTTCCATTTGGTGGAAAAACGATCGTATTTGGGGGAGATTTTAGACAAGTGCTACCTGTTGTCCAAAAGGGAACAAGAGCCCAGATAGTAGATGCATCACTACGCGGGTCGGAGCTCTGGAATTGCATGCGTCAATTGAAGCTTGTGCGCAACATGAGGGCTCAAAACGACCCATGGTTCGCAGAATACCTACTACGCATTGGAAATGGAACCGAGGAGACAAATGATGATGGTGAAATACTTCTACCTACAAGTATATGTGTGCCAAATAAGACGGATGATACCGCCTTGGATAGACTTATTGACAGTATCTACCAAACGGGGAATGCTTACCTAAAAGATCCAGAGTACATCACCTCAAGAGCAATTTTATCCACAAGGAATGACTGCGTAGACAAGATCAACCTAAAAATGATTGATCGCTTCCAAGGGGAGGAGATGGTGTACCACAGCTTCGATTCAGTAGAAGACGACCCACATAACTACTATCCACCAGAATTCCTAAACACCCTAACCCCAAATGGACTGCCTCCACATATGCTGAAGCTCAAAAAAAATTGTCCAATCATACTACTCAGGAACATTGACCCTGCTAATGGGCTCTGCAACGGCACCAGACTGGTCGTACGTGGATTTCAGAAAAATGCAATTGATGCAAAGATTGTGGTAGGGCAGCACTTTGGAATGCGAGTTTTCTTGCCTCGGATACCATTATGCTCATCTGACGACGACATGTTCCCGTTCAGTTTTAAGAGAAAACAGTTTCCAGTCAGACTTAGTTTTGCAATGACAATAAACAAATCACAAGGCCAGTGTCTACCTGCCTGAACCTGTTTTCTCACATGGTCAACTATATGTCGCGCTTTCTAGAGCAACCGCGACATCTAACATAAAGGTACTAACAGGTACACACGATGTGAACAAGGAGACAAACAATAGAAAAAATAAAGGTGACACGTGCACAAAGGAGAAGAAGAAAAGGAAGAATAAGATCAGTACAAGCGATACATACACAAAGAATATTGTTTACACAGAAGTCTTGACCAAATAGGTAATGCAATATTTCAACTTTGTGTTTATAAATTCAGTTTCAACTTAGTACGTTCATTCATGACCAATTTAATAATTTATATTACACATTGGATCTCTAATTTTCTAACCTTAAAATTACTTCTTGTATTCTTCAGAACAATCAAGCTGTCAACTTCGGAGTTAGAATTCAGGACTACTTGATCGTCTTGAAGGAGGATGTCTTCATGTTCTGAACCACTAACTCATTCATGGATATTTATTTATATAATATGGCCAATAACTCATTAATTTTTATTTAAATATTTGATCACTTTGATGATCTCTATTATGGTTGTACAATCTATGTATGCAAATTTACCAACGATGAGTAGCTAAGGTGAAATTGAGACTTACCGGTCAAAATAGAGACATATTTCTCGCCTTGGAGCTGATGTTGTTGCACTGATTTTTCTAAACATCTTTCGAGAGAAACTCCTTCTCTAGAAAGGATCCATTCTTAGCAACGAATGTCTTGCCTTCGGATCTGTGATAGAAGGTGTACCCAACAGTCTCCTTTGGGTATCCTATGAAGACACATTTCTCTGATTTGGGTTCGAGCTTATCAGGTTGAAGCTTTTTCACATAAGCATCGCAGCCCCAAACTTTAAGAAACGACAACTTTGGTTTCTTCAAACCACAATTCATCAGGTGTCTCTAAAGCATAACCCCAAAACGATAGCGGTAAATGAGTAAGAGACATCATAGATCGCACCATATCTAGTAAAGTACGATTACGACGTTCGGACACACCATTATGTTGTGGTGTTCCGGGTGGCGTGAGTTGCGAAACTATTCCGCATTGTTTGAAATGAAGACCAAACTCGTAACTCAAATATTCTCCTCCACGATCAGATCGTAGAAACTTTATTTTCTTGTTACGATGATTTTCCACTTCACTCTGAAATTCTTTGAACTTTTCAAATGTTTCAGACTTATGTTTCATCAAGTAGATATACCCATATCTGCTCAAATCATCTGTGAAGGTGAGAAAATAACGATACCCACTGCGAGCCTCAATATTCATCGAGCCACATACATCAGTATGTATGATTTCTAATAAATCTGTTGCTCGCTCCATTGTTCCGAAGGACAGAGTTTTAGTCATCTTGCCCATGAGGCATGGTTCGCAAGTACCAAGTGATTTATAATCAAGTGATTCCAAAAGTCCATCAGAATGGAGTTTCTTCATGCGCTTTACACCAATATGACCGAAAGGCAGTGCCACAAATAAGTTGCATTATCATTATCAACTCTGCATCTTTTGGCTTCAATGTTATGAATATGTGTATCACAACCACTACAGGAAATATGTCAACTTGTGACCCTCACTATTGGCCGCTGAAAGGTCATAGTTTTTCATTTGCGACCTTTTGTGACCAAAAACAGAAGGTCAAAAGCTGGCGGTCGTAAACTGAAATTAGTGACCTTCTTTGTGATATGTAAAAGGTCGTTGGTTCCATGACCAAATTTTTTGTCACTAGCAACCTCCTCAGGCCACGTAGGCATCCAACGTGGCAAGCTGATGTGGCACAAGAATCAGCCCGGTCCAATTCGGTTTTCTACATGGGCCTAGCCCAACAATTCGGCCTTTTTAATATAAATTTTTTCTCTTAATTTTCGCTAGCTACATGGGCCTGGCCCAACAATATGGCCTTTTATATTCTAATGCAACCTTTTATAGTCTACTGCTTTTCTATTTTCAGCCATTTTATTTTGCAATGGGTCCCACTTGTCATGCTTAGCTCAAAATTGGTCCCGCACATTATAACTTGGACCCACTTGTCAGGTTTCCATTTCACGGGTATTCAAATCACATACACAATCATTGTTTCGAACAGACTAGAGAGCAAATGAAACTGGTCCAAAATAATACTACATCAATCTATTACAATCGTTACAGTATATTACAACCCAGATATGCCTACTACTGCCTATACAATTACAACACATAATATGCTACCCTTTGCTGATATGCTTCACAGCTTCGGACATGGATTCGCACTTCACCTATGCAAAAATAAGAATAAACATATAAGAATAAGAATAGGTACAGAACATCAAACAGTAGCCAATGAGGGATCCAATAACTTATAATCAAGAATTGACAGCAAATGCCATGTACATAAATAGTATGACTAACACTAACCAGTATGCGTTCATGGAGTGACTAAAATGTTCTCACTAGCTAGGATTTTTTTGGTATATAATATACTGACATGTGCAACTCTCTAAATTGATCATAGAAATGAAAAGTGTAAGAACAAGTTTCAGAATCCAGGCATGTCAAATTTTAAGCACCAGCAAAATAGATCTAACAAACCAGACCATGATAATCATGCATCAGGATTTATGGTTCTAGAAAAACAGTAAAGAGATGGACATACACGCATCAAGCATACCAGCTACTACAATAAGAGGTCCAGATGCTCCAGGAACTGCACTTCGGCAATCGTGCAGTAGCTAGGGATTGAGGAGGATGAGCTTGTTGTATCCATTGTACCTGGGTCATATTTAGGTACACAATTAGCTAATATGTCAACATTTAGTTACCATGAACATAAAACAACGAACCCGGATAAGAATTAGCAGTGTAGTACAGAATGTATCACTATAGCTTTGGGAAATAGTTAAGTCTTGTGGGTATCTAGTTTACTTGCATATGGCCAACACTAACCAGTATGAGTTCGTTCAATAACTAAAAAGTACTCAGTAGCTGACAATGTATAGTTTACACATATAAACCGAAGATTCAGCAAAGGCATGTTGATAAAACAGTGAAAACAATGGTATCTTGTATACTGCCATGCATGAGCACTTCTTAATATTTATATTCATCATCACAACAACCTATAACCACCTATGCTCACTGTTCAAATCTATGCATAGTTCAAAAGCTTGATTTTGAAACATCAAATGTATCAGAATAATCATATGAATCATCATTTTCTCAGCCCATCTACCAAGTGCAATACTTCATCATTCTAGGTAAATTAAGATGTTAAATGACTAAAACTAGTAGTATGCTACAATCATATGGTACTGGTTAAAAAATGTGACCAGAGGACTACACTTGAACACATCACTTGCAATGCCTACTGGAAGGAGCAAGTGTATAGAAGAAAACAAACATTGGACAGGCTGGCCATCAGTCTTAAAAACCTCAATTTTGTATTCATCAAAGAGAATCTCAGGAATATGTTGTTGTAGCATCATCTGACCAGCCAATCGATCATTAACACACGTGCACACACAGAGCAGAGAACGATTTGAAATCAAGTGCAAGAATTGCTGCAACACATAAAACTAGCATGTTACGGTTTGTGGGTGATGGGGAAAATGCATGTGAAGTGCATAAATCACAGAGGGGTGTGTACAATACACACCATCTTTGACAGCAAGCAAAACAGACAGGAATAGAGCATGTCAACTACTGTAAAGCACAATCACTAGCATGGTGGTGAGAGAAGTTTCCAGACGCCAACCATTCTTCTTGCAGGTGCTGGACGCCCCCGCCTTGTAGCGTGAGTGGAGGTAGCACGCAATCTGCACCAACAAAGCACCAAAAACAACATCAATCCCCTGCGTCACAGTCTCACGGACAGCCAAACCCTCTTAATCCTAAAAACAAAAAAGACGTCAGCACCACCGAGGAGGAGGACGCACCGAGATGAAGGTGAACTTCTGGGGCGGCGTGCCGACGCCGATCTCCCTGAAGTACTATCCATTCATGTAGTTCTTGAGCGACACGATGTCGCCCTCCTCCTTAGAGCAGAGGGTGCCGGCTACACCGCCGCCGAGGAGGAGGTCCTGTTGTGCCTCCTCGCCACCGGAGAGGCGCGTGGCGACATGGCTGTACTGGTTGATGGGGCGCTTCTTGAGCGCGTTCCGCACCAGGCCCTCGGCCTCGGACGTTGGGAGGAGGGTTTGCAGCAGCATGGCCGCGAGGAGCGCCAGGTCGACGCCTCTGCAGGTACCCATAGTCGCGATCTGCAGAAAATCGCAGGGCTTAACCGAACCGTAAGAGGAATTTCGTAAAGTGGAGGTAAATCCTAGTGAGGAAAGTAGCAGAGCATGTTGCGGGTCCATGAGAAGAGAAGTAGCAGAGAGGGAGGGGAGAGCTCACCAGAAACCGAAGAGGATCCCGCCGACCGAGCTCACGGTCTCTCTGCAGGAAGATGGGGACGAGGAGACGGCGAGGAGATGGGGACGAGGAGACGGGGCGAGGAGGTGGAGACGGCGAGGAGATGGGGACGAGGAGATGGGGCGAGGAGGTGGAGACGACGAGGAGGTGGATACGGCGAGATGGGGTGAGGAGGTGGAGACGGCGAGGGTCGGGCGGAGGCGAGGAGATGGGATCTGGGGGATCGAGAGGGGACGGGGACAGAGTGGGTGGGGGTGGCGGCGGGGTCGAGGGAAGGGTGGGTGGGTGGGTGAGTTAGGGTTTTTGTTCTTGGGAGAAGCTCCACCGTTGGATGGGTGCGCGATGGATGGCTCAGATTGCGTTAAATTTGGTGATCCGCGTGAAGGCGGTTCCTCGCGTCTCATTGGTCCGACCACTCTGAATTTTTTTAAAACATAACAATGGGCGTAGTTTGTCAAAATGATCTCATATTTTGCATAAGTGTGCATCTTGTAATGACAAACAATGTTGCCCAATAGAGATTTCATTTTCTTTTCACAAAAAATTCATTTACCATTTTTCGAGTGCATAAAAAGGTTTTTTATGAAGAACCTACCAAATACTTACCATTTTTCGAATGCATAGTTTGTTTAAATGCTACAATATTGTGCACAATGGTGCATCTTGAAATGGCAAACAATGTTGTCTAAGGAAGTTTTCATTTTCTTTGGACGGAAATTTCATTTTCCATTTTTCGAGTGCCCAAAATGAGTTTTTTTGTGAAGAACCTACCAAATAATTGTTGCAAAATTGGACCAAATCATTTTTCCAAAACACTAGGCCATATTTAATGCACAGTTGACCAAATGGTTGGGTGTCAAAAGTTTTGATCCACCTCTAGTGAAAACGATAAATTTCCGCCGTTTCAGCTGGAAGCGGGTCAAATTTCAACTACGGCTGCCTCATAGTTTTCTATTTATTTTTCTAAAAATCATTTCTAGGTAAATAAGTATCTATTTAATCAGAGAAACAGCAAAAAAAATCCAAGATTCAACCACTAGCTAGGAACGGTCATTCCCGCTGTTTTGACCGCATTTTGAAACGGGCATACAAAATTCAAACAAAATCAAAAAATTGGAAAACCTTCGCATTGTGTCATTATATGTGACCAAGTTACCAGGAAAAATAACAAGCTTGTAATACGGCAATTCTTTTAAAAAAGTGTTCTCAGAAATGAGCTATCATCTCTGAAGATTCATGGCTTTCAAGCCAAATGATCAATCTTATGGCCACATTCATGGCATAGTTTGTTCAAATGATCTCATATTGTGCACAAGGGTGGATATTGGAATGGCAAACAATGTTGCCTAAGGGAGTTTTCATTTTCTTTGGATGAAAAAGCAATTTTCCATTTTTCGAGTGCCCAAAATGAGTTTTTTTGTGAAGAACCTACCATATATTTGTTGCAAAATTGGATCAAATCAATTTTATAAAATACTATGCCATGTTTAATGCACAATTGACAAAATGTTTGGGTGCCAAAAGTTTTTATCCATCTCTGGTGAAAAAGACAAATTTCTGCTGATTCACTAGGAAGCGGGACAAATTTGAACTGCAGCTGCCTCATAATTTGCTCTTTATTTTTTCAAAAAATCATTTCTAGGTAGAAAAGTATCTATTTAATCAGAAATACATGGTTTGGTAGCGATACGTTGAGGTTTGGATGGTGGCCCAGGGCCCCAACTCCAAAGCGCGTAGACTCACATGCCCGCCGCGTGGTCACCGCGTGACCGTGGTGTTGCCACGCGTTCCGGGTGGCCTAGGCATGTCTAGTGGGTTGGGCACTCCCCTGATAGGTGTCAGGAAGAAGAAGGCAATAGAAGAATCTCACGAGGAGGCTGAACCGGGCTCAAACATGAATTAGCACCCAAGTGTTTGATTAGTGGTACGGGAAATGCACATGGCCAATGGGCCTGAGTTTTGGACGAGGATGATCATCTACTAAGGACACTATCTTGGAAAATTTGCAGCTCAAATGGAGGAGCCTAGGTGTCACTTGCTTTGCAACGTACCACACTGGACAGAAATATGAATGTTGAAGCCACACTCACATGTATTGTTAGATGGGGCTCAAATTTTGTGGAGAGCTATGATTTTGGAATATAGAAGATGTGGCAAAAATTCAGCTCATTAGGATATGCCTAGCCAGTACTTCCTTCACAACAGTTTGAGCTGAAAAAAAACTTTGGAAATTTGCCAAGGAAGATTTACCATTCAAATGGAGTTGAATATTGTCATGAGGCAATGATGTGGATAGTAAAGAATGCCCAATTGTTTTGGGAATTTTGGGAATGACAGAAATATAGGTTGCTTCACAACCTAGGGCAAAAATTGACACATGGACATGACACATAGGCAAAACTGATAAGGTGGCGCCTTGTCATAGCAATAAGTACCAATGCATCCACGTTCACAACCTCATGACCATTTATATTGGTCGTAATCAGGTAGAAATAAGGTCATTGGCGCCTCTTGTCTGCTTTGTGACCATTTGGTGTAAGCAATTTTAGGGTTTGAGCCCTTCCAAGCGAAATGGCCATGAATTTATGACCAATTCAGCTGGGGTCACTAAGAGAAGGTCATAAGTTGACATATTTCTTGTAGTGTACTATCGAGATTCAACAAAAATAGACCACTCTTCAAGGGTGCATGACCATAAAAGATATTACTCATATAAATAGAACAACCATTATTCTCTGATTTAAATGAATAACCGTCTCGCATCAAACAAGATCCAGATATAATGTTCATGCTCAACGCTGGCACCAAATAACAATTATTCAGGTCTAAAACTAATCCCGAAGGTAAATGTAGAGGTAGCGTGTCGACCGCAATCACATCGACTTTGGAACCATTTCCCACGCGCATCATCACCTCGTCCTTAGCCAATCTTTGCTTAATCCGTAGTCCCTGTTTCGAGTTGCAAATATTAGCAACAGAACTAGTATCAAATACCCAGGTGCTACTGCAAGAATTAGTAAGGTACACATATACCTTTGTTCACCTTGCCATCCTTCTTATCCGCCAAGTACTTGGGGCAGTTCCGCTTCCAGTGACCAGTCCCTTTGCAGTAGAAGCACTCAGTCTCAGGCTTAGGTCCAGACTTGGGCTTCTTCACTTGAGCAGCAACTTGCTTACCATTCTTCTTGAAGTTCCCCTTCTTCCCTTTACCCTTTTTCTTGAAACTGGTGGTCTTGTTGACCATCAATAGTTGATGCTCCTTCTTGATTTCTACCTCCGCAGCCTTTAGCATCGCGAAGAGCTCGGGAATTGTCTTGTTCATCCCTTGCATATTATAGTTCATCACGAAGCTCTTGTAGCTTGGTGGTAGTGATTGAAGAATTCTGTCAATGACACTATCATAAGGAAGATTAACTCCCAGCTGAATCAAGTGGTTGTTATACCCCAGACATTTTGAGTATATGTTCACTGACAGAACTATTCTCCTCCATCTTGCAGCTATAGAACTTATTGGAGACTTCATATCTCTCAATCCGGGCATTTGCTTGAAATATTAACTTCAACTCCTGGAACATCTCATATGCTCCATGATGTTCAAAACATCGTTGAAGTCCCGGTTCTAAGCCGTAAAGCATGGCACACTGAACTATCGAGTAGTCATCAGCTTTGCTCTGCCAGACGTTCACAACGTCCGGCGTTGCTCCTGCAGCGGGTCTTGCACCTAGCGGTGCTTCCAGGACGTAATTCTTCTATGCAGCAATGAGGATAATCCTCAAGTTACGGACCCAGTCCGTATAATTGCTACCATCATCTTTCAACTTAGCTTTCTCAAGGAACGCATTAAAATTCAAAGGAACAGTAGCACGGGCCATTGATCTACAACAACATAGACATGCAAAATACTATCAGGTACTAAGTTCATGATAAATTAAAGTTCAATTAATCATATTACTTAAGAACTCCCACTTAGATAGACATCCCTCTCCTACCTCTTGAGCACTGTGTTGGTTTTCCTTTGAAGAGGAAAGGGTGATGCAGTAAAGTAGCGTAAGTATTTCCCTCTTTTTGAGAACCAAGGTATCAATCCAGTAGGAGACCACGCGTGAGTCCCACGCACCTACACAAACAAATAAGAACCTTGCAACCAATGCGATAAAGGGGTTGTCAATCCCTTCACGGTCACTTACGAGAGTGAGATCTGATAGATATGATAAGATATTTTTGGTGTTTTTATGGTAAAGAGTGAAAGTAAAGATTGCAAAAATAAACGGTGCTAGAAATAACTAAGTGTTGGAAGATTAATATGATGGAAAATAGACCCGGGGGCCATAGGTTTCACTAGTGGCTTCTCTCAAAATAGCATAAGTATTACGGTGGGTAAATGAATTACTGTCGAGCAATTGATAGAATTGAGCATAGTTATGAGAATATCTAGGTATGATCATGTATATAGGCATCACGTCCGTGACAAGTAGACCAAAACGATTCTGCATCTACTACTATTACTCCACACATCGATCGCTATCCAGCATGCATCTAGAGTATTAAGTTCATACGAACAGAGTAATGCTTTAAGTAAGATGACATGATGTAGAGGGATAAACTCATGCAATATGATATAAACCCTATCTTTTTATCCTCGATGGCAACAATACAATACGTGTCGTTTCCCTTTCTGTCACTGGGATCGAGCACCGCAAGATTGAACCCAAAGCTAAGCACTTCTCCCATTGCAAGAATGATCAATCTAGTAGGCCAAACCAAACTGATAATTCGAAGAGACTTGCAAAGATAACCAATCATACATAAAAGAATTCAGAGGAGATTCAAATATTGTTCATAGATAAACTTGATCATAAACCCACAATTCATCGGATCTCGACAAATACACCACAAAAGAAGATTACATCGAATAGATCTCCAAGAAGATTGAGGAGAACTTTGTATTGAGATCCAAAGAGAGAGAAGAAGCCATCTAGCTAATAACTATGGACTCGAAGATCTGAGGTAAACTACTCACACATCATCGGAGAGGCTATGGTGTTGATGTAGAAGCCCTCCGTGATCAATGCCCCCTCCGGCGGAGCGCCGGAAAAGGCCCCAAGATGGGATCTCACGGGTACAGAAGGTTGCGGCGGTGGAAATAGGGTTTTAGCTCCGTATATGATGTTTCCAGGGTACATGGGTATATATAGGAGGAAGAAGTACGTCGGTGGAGCAACGAGGGGCCCACGAGGGTGGAGGGCGCGCCTGGGGGGGTAGGCGTGCCCCCCTGCCTCGTGCCTTCCTCGTTGATTACTTTACGTAGACTCCAAGTCCTCTGGATCACGTTTGTTCCAAAAATCATGTTCCCGAAGGTTTCATTCCGTTTGGACTCCGTTTGATATCCTTTTCCTTTGAAACACTGAAATAGGCAAAAAAATAGCAATTTGGGCTGGGCCTCCGGTTAATAGGTTAGTCCCAAAAATAATATAAAAGTGTATAATAAAGCCCAATTCTAAAATAGAATATAATATAGCATTGAACAATCAAAAATTATAGATACGTTGGAGACGTATCAAGCATCCCCAAGCTTAATTCCTGCTCGTCCTCGAGTAGGTAAATGATAAAAACAGAATTTTTGATGTGGAATGCTACTTGGCATAATTCTCAATGTAACCCTCTTAATTGTGGTATGAATATTCAAATCCGGAAGATTCAAGATAAAAGTTTAATATTGACATAAAAGTAATAATACTTCAAGCATACTAACTAAGCAATTATGTCTTCTCAAAATAACATGGCCAAAGAGAGTTCATCCCTACAAAATCATATAGTTTGGTCATGCTCCATTTTCGTCACACAAGAATGCTCTCATCATGCACAACCCCGATGACAAGCCAAGCAATTGTTTCATACTTTAGTAATCTCAAACTTTTTCAACTTTCACGCAATACATGAGCGTGAGCCATGGATATAGCACTATGGGTGGAATAGAATATAATGATGGGGGTTATGTGAAGAAGAAAAAAAGGAGAAAGTCTCACATCAACGCGGCTAATCAACGGGCTATGGAGATGCCCATCAATTGATGTTAATG
This sequence comes from Aegilops tauschii subsp. strangulata, assembly GCF_002575655.3. NCBI lineage: Eukaryota > Viridiplantae > Streptophyta > Magnoliopsida > Poales > Poaceae > Aegilops > Aegilops tauschii. The sequence continues at coordinate 11,606 of NW_027333433.1, read as the reverse complement.
TGAGGAGTAGGGATTGCCATGTGACAGATGCACTAGAGCTATAAATGTATGAAAGCTCAACAAAAGAAACTAAGTGGGTGTGCATCCAACTTGCTTGCTCACGAAGACCTAGGGCATTTGAGGAAGCCCATTGTTGGAATATACAAGCCAAGTTCTATAACGAAATATTCCCACTAGTATATGAAAGTGACAAAACAAGAGACTATCTATCATGAAGATCATGGTGCTACTTTGAAGCACAAGTATGGAAAAAGATAGTAGCATTGCCCCTTTTTTTGGGCCTTTTTTTTGGCCTTTCTCTTTTTTGGGACAATGCTCTATTAATGATGATCATCACACTTCTATTTATTTACAACTCAATGATTACAACTCGAAACTAGAACAAAGTATGACTCTATATGAATGCCTCCGGCGGTGTACCAGGATGAGCAATGAATCAAGAGTGACATGTATGAAATAATATGCATGGTGGCTTTGCCACAAATACGATGTCGACTACATGATCATGCAAGGCAATATGACAATAATGAACGTGTCATGATAAACGGAACGGTGGAAAGTTGCATGGCAATATATCTCGGAATGGCTATGGAAATGCCATAATAGGTAGGTATGGTGGCTGTTTTGAGGAAGATATAAGGAGGTTTATGTGTGATAGAGCGTATCGTATCACGGGGTTTGGATGCACCGGCGAAGTTTGCACCAACTCTCAAGGTGAGAAAGGGCAATGCACGGTACCGAAGAGGCTAGCAATGATGGAAGGTTGAGAGTGCGTATAATCCATGGACTCAACATTAGTCATAAAGAACTCACATACTTATTGCAAAAATCTACAAGTCATCAAAAACCAGGCACTACGCGCATGCTCCTAGGGGGATAGATTGGTAGGAAAAGACCATCGCTCGTCCCCGACCGCCACTCATAAGGAGGACAATCAAAGAACACCTCATGTTTCAAATTTGTTACATAGGGTTTACCATACGTGCATGCTACGAGATTTGCAAACTTCAACACAAGTATTTCTCAAATTCACAACTACTCAACTATCACAACTTTAATATCACTACCTCCATATCTCAAAAAAATTATCAAGCATCAAACTTCTCATAGTATTCAACACACTCATAAGAAAGTTTTTACTAATCTTGAATACCTAGCATATTAGGACTAATTTCACAATTAAAGCAAATTACCATGCTGTTTTGTAGGACTCTCAAAATAATATAAGTGAAGCATGAGAGAATAATAGTTTCTATAAAACAAATCCACCACCATTCTCTAAAAGGTATAAGTGAAGCACTAGAGCAAAAACTATATAGCTCAAAAGATATAAGTGAAGCACATAGAGTATTCTAATAAATTCCGAAGCATGTGTGTCTCTCTCAAAAGGTGTGTCCAGCAAGGATGATTGTGGTAAAATAAAAATCAAAGACTCAAATCATACAAGACGCTCCAAGCAAAACCCATATCATGTGGTGAATAAAAATATAGCTCCAAGTAAAGTTACCGATGGACGAAGACGAAAGAGGGGATGCCTTCCGGGGCATCCCCAAGCTTTGGCTTTTTGGTGTCCTTAGATTATCTTGGGGTGCCATGGGCATCCCCAAGCTTAGGCTCTTGCCACTCCTTGTTCCATAATCCATCAAATCCTTACCCAAAACTTGAAAACTTCACAACACAAAACTTAACAGAGAATCTCGTGAGCTCCGTTAGCGAAAGAAAACAAAACACCACTTCAATGGTTTATAAACTCTTTTACTAGCCATAGATTCATTAAAATAAGCAAACAACACACGAAAAACAGAATCTGTAAAAAACAGAACAGTCTGTAGTAATCTGTAACTAACGCAAACTTCTGGAACTCAGAAAAAACTACCAAAATAGGACGACCTAGAAAATTTGTTTATTGATCTACTGAAATTGGAATCAGTATTTTATCACGTTCTGGTGATTTTTAACAATTGTTTTTATGAACAGAAAGTTTCTGGAATTTTCAGCAAGATCAAATAACTATCATCCAAGAAGATCCTATAGGTTTCACTTGGCACAAACACTAATTAAAACATAAAAAAATCTAACCAGAGGCTAGATCAAATATTTATTCCTAAACAGAAGCAAAAAGCAAAAAACTTAGATAAAATTGGGCTGCCTCCCAACAAGCGCTATCGTTTAACGCCCCTAGCTAGGCATAAAAATAAGGATAGATCTAGGTATTGTCATCTTTGGTAGGCAATCCATAAGTGGCTCTCATAATAGGTTCATAAGATAATTTTATTTTCTTTCTAGGAAAGTGTTACATGCCTTTCTTTAAAGGAAATTGGAATCTAATATTCCCTTCCTTCATATCAATGATTGCACCGATCGTTCTAAGGAAAGGTCTACCAAGAATAATAGGACATGAAGGATTGCAATCTATATCAAGAAAAATAAAATCTACGGGCACATAGTTCCTATTTGCAACAATAAGAACATCATCAATTCTTCCCATAGGTTTCTTAATAGTGGAATCCGCAAGGTGCAAGTTTAAAGAGCAATCATCAAATTCACGGAATCCTAGCAAATCACACAAAGTTTTTGGAATCATGGAAACACTAGCACCCAAATCACACAAAGCATAGCATTCATGATCTTTAATTTTAATTTTAATAGGAGGTTCCCACTCATCATAAAGTTTTCTAGGGTTATAAACTTCCAACTCAAGTTTTTCTTCATAAGATTGCATCAAAGCATCAACGATATGTTTAGTAAAAGCTTTATTTTGACTATAAGCATGAGGAGAATTTAGCACGGATTGCAACAAGGAAATACAATCTACCAAAGAGCAATTATCATAATTAAATTCCTTGAAATCCAAAATAGTGGGTTCATTAATATCTAAAGTTTTGATCTCTTCAATCCCACTTTTACCAAATTTCGTATCAAGATCTAATAACTCCGAATTTTTGGGACGCCTTCTAGGTAAAGGTAACTCATCTCCAGTCCCATCATTATCAAGATTCATATTTCAAAACAAAGATTTAATAGGAGACACCTCAATAACTTTTAGATCTTCATCTTTATTCTCACAGAAATTAGAAGAACATGCTTTCATAAAGCAATCTTTCTTAGCACGCATCCTAGCGGTTCTTTCTTTGCACTCATCAATGGAAATTCTCATGGCTTTGAGAGACTCATTGATATCATGCTTAGGTGGAATAGATCTAAGTTTCAAAGAATCAACATCAAGAGAAATTCTATCTACGTTCCTAGCCAATTCATCAACCTTAAGCATTTTTTCTTCAAGCAAAGCATTGAAATTCTTTTGCAAATTCATAAACTCCTTAACACTAGTCTCAAATTAAGAGGACAACTTATTAAAATTTCCATAAGAATTGTTGTAGGAATTACCATAATTATTAGAGGAATTACTAGGGAACGGCCTAGGATTAAAGTTTCCTCTATACGCGTTGTTACCAAAATTATTCCTACCAACAAAATTCACATCCATAGATTCATTATTATTCTCAATCAAAGTAGACAAAGGCATATCATTAGGATCAGAAGAAACACTTTTAGTAGCAAATAATTTCATAAGTTCATCCATCTTTCCACTCAAAACATTAATTTCTTCTATCGCATGCACTTTTTTATTAGTAGATCTTTCGTTGTGCCATTGAGAATAATTAACCATAATATTAAGTAGCTTCTCCTAAAGTGATTTCCATAAAAGTGCCTTCCGCAGCCGAATCTAAAAGATTTCTAGAAGAAAAATTCAATTCGGCATAATTTTTTTGTATAATCACCCAAAGATTCAAACCATGTGTAGGGCAATTGCATATCATTAATTTCATCCTCTCCCAAGCTTGTGCGACATGTTCATGATCAAGTTGCTTAAAATTCATGATATCGTTTCTAAGAGAGATGATTTTAGCGGGAGGAAAAATACTTAGAGATAAAAGCATCTTTGCACTTATTCCATGAATCAATACTATTTTTAGGCAAAGACGAAAACCAAGCTTTAGCACGATCTCTAAGCAAAAAAGGAAATAGCTTTAATTTAACAATATCATTGTCCACATATTTCTTCTTTTGCATATCACACAAATCAACGAAGCTATTTAGATGGGTAGCGACATCTTCACTAGGAAGGCCGGCGAATTGATCTTTCATGACAAGATTCAACAAAGCAGCATTAATTTCACAAGATTCAGCATCGGTAAGAGGAGCAATCGGAGTGCTAAGAAAATCATTGTTGTTGGTATAGGTAAAGTCACACAATTTAGTATTATCTTGAGCCATCGTGACAAGCAAGCAATCCAACACAGGAGCAAACAAGAAGCAAGCGAAAAAGAGGCAAACAAAAAAGAGAGGGTGAATAAAACGGCAAGGGTGAAGTGGGGGAGAGGAAAACGAGAGGCAAATGGCAAATAATGTAATGCGAGGGATAAGGGTTTGTGATAGGTACTTGGTATGTCTTGACTTGTGCGTAGACTCACCGGCAACGGCGCCAGAAATCCTTCTTGCTACCTCTTGAGCACTGCGTTGGTTTTCCCTTGAAGAGGAAAGGGTGATGCAGTAAAGTAGCGTAAGTATTTCCCTTAGTTTTTGAGAACCAAGGTATCAATCCAGTAGGAGACCACGCGCGAGTCCCACGCACCTACACAAACAAATAAGAACCTCGTAACCAACGCGATAAAGGGGTTCTCAATCCCTTCACGGTCACTTACGAGAGTGAGATCTGATAGATATGATAAGATAATATTTTTGGTATTTTTATGGTAAAGAGTAAAAGTAAAGATTGCAAAAATAAGCGGTGCTAGAAATAACTAAGTGTTGGAAGATTAATATGATGGAAAATAGACCCGAGGGCCATAGGTTTCACTAGTGGCTTCTCTCAAAATAGCATAAGTATTACGGTGGGTAAACGAATTACTGTCGAGCAATTGATAGAATTGAGCATAGTTATGAGAATATCTAGGTATGATCATGTATATAGGCATCACGTCCGTGACAAGTAGACCGAAACGATTCTGCATCTACTACTATTACTCCACACATTGACCGCTATCCAGCATGCATCTAGAGTATTAAGTTCATAAGAACAGAGTAATGCTTTAAGTAAGATGACATGATGTAGAGGGATAAACTCATGCAATATGATATAAACCCCATCTTTTTATCCTCGATGGCAACAATACAATACGTGTCGTTTCCCTTTCTGTCACTGGGATCGAGCACCGCAAGATTGAACCCAAAGCTAAGCACTTCTCCCATTGCAAGAAAGATCAATCTAGTAGGCCAAACCAAACTGATAATTTGAAGAGACTTGCAAAGATAACCAATCATACATAAAAGAATTCAGAGGAGATTCAAATATTGTTCATAGATAAACTTGATCATAAACCCAACAATTCATCAGATCTCGACAAACACACCGCAAAAGAAGATTACATCGAATAGATCTCCAAGAAGATCGAGGAGAACTTTGTATTGAGATCCAAAGAGAGAGAGAAGAAGCCATCTAGCTAATAACTATGGACCCGAAGGTCTGAGGTAAACTACTCACACATCATCGAAGAGGCTATGGTGTTGATGTAGAAGCCCTCCGTGATCAATGCCCCCTCCAGCGGAGCGCCGGAAAAGGCCCCAAGATGGGATCTCACGGGTACAGAAGGTTGCGGCGGTGGAAATAGGGTTTTGGCTCCGTATATGATGTTTCCAGGGTACATGGGTATATATAGGAGGAAGAAGTACGTCGGTGGAGCAACGAGGGGCCCACTAGGGTGGAGGGCGCGCCCCCCCTGCCTCGTGCCTTCCTCGTTGATTACTTTACGTAGACTCCAAGTCCTTTGGATCACGTTTGTTCCGAAAATCACATTCCCGAATGTTTCATTCCGTTTGGACTCCGTTTGATATCCTTTTCCTTTGAAACACTGAAATAGGCAAAAAACAGCAATTTGGGCTGGGCCTCCGGTTAATAGGTTAGTCCCAAAAATAATATAAAAGTGTATAATAAAGCCCAATAAACATCTAAAACAGAATATAATATAGCATGGAACAATAAAAAATTATAGATACGTTGGAGACGTATCACCCTCTAATCATCTAAGTGATCACGTGATCCAAATCAACTAAACCATGTCCGATCATCACGTGAGATGGAGTAGTTTTCAGTGGTGAACATCACTATGTTGATCATATCTACTATATGGTTCACGCTCGACCTTTCGGTCTCAGTGTTCCGAGGCCATATATGCATATGCTAGGCTCGTCAAGTTTAACCCGAGTATTCTGCGTGTGCAAAACTGGCTTGCACCCGTTGTATGTGAACATAGAGCTTATCACACCCGATCATCACGTGGTGTCTCGGCACGACGAACTTTCGCAACGGTGCATAATCAGGGAGAACACTTATACCTTGAAATTTAGTGAGAGATCATCTTATAATGCTACCGTCAACCAGAGCAAAAATAAGATGCATAAAAGATAAACATCACATGCAATCAATATAAGTGATATGATATGGCCATCATCATCTTGTGCCTTTGATCTCCATCTCCAAGGCACCGTCATGATCACCATCGTCACTGGCGCGACACCTTGATCTCCATCGTAGCATCGTTGTCGTCTCGCCAACTATTGTTTCTACGACTATCGCTACCGCTTAGTGATAAAGTAATAACAATTATAGGGCGATTGCATTGCATACAATAAAGCGACAACCCTATGGCTTCTGCCAGTTGCCGATAACTCTTTTACAAAACATGATCATCTCATACAATAAAATTTAGCATCATGTCTTGACCATATCACATCACAACATGCCCTGCAAAAACAAGTTAGACATCCTCTACTTTGTTGTTGCAAGTTTTACGTGGCTGCTACGGGCTGAGCAAGAACCATTCTTACCTACGCATCAAAACCACAACGATATTTCGTCAAGTATGTGATGTTTTAACCTTCAACAAGGACCGGGTGAAGCCACACTCGATTCAACTAAAGTTGGAGAAACTGACACCCGCCAGCCACCTGTGTGCAAAGCACTTCGGTAGAACCAGTATCGCGTAAGCGTACGCGTAATGTCGGTCCGGGCCGCTTCATCCAACAATACCGCCGAATCAAAGTATGACATGCTGGTAAGCAGTATGACTAGTATCGCCCACAACTCACTTGTGTTCTACTCGTGCATATAACATCTACGCATAAACCTGGCTCGGATGCCATTGTTGGGGAACGCAGTAATTTCAAAAATTTCCTACGCACATGCAAGATCATGGTGATGCATAGCAACGAGCGGGAGAGTGTTGTCCACGTACCCTCGTAGACCGTAAGCGGAAGCGTTATGACAACGCGGTTGATGTAGTCATATGTCTTCAAGATCCGACCGATCCTAGTACCGAAAGTACGGCACCTCCGCGATCTGCACACGTTCGGCTCGGTGACGTCCCACGAACTCACGATCCAGCAGAGTGTCGAGGGAGAGCTTCGTCAGCACGACGGCATGATGACGGTGATGATGAAGCTACCGGTGCAGGGCTTCGCCTAAGCACTGCAACGATATGACTGAGGTGGATTATGGTGGATGGGGGCACCGCACACGGCTGTAAACAATCAACTTGTGTGTCCTAGGGTGCCCCCCTACCCCCGTATATAAAGGAGCAAGGGGGAGGCCGGCCGGCCTTGGGGCGTACCAAGGAGGGGGGGAGTCCTCCTCCTAGTGGGAGTAGGACTCCCCTTTCCTAGTCCAACTAGGAAGGAGGAAGGGGGAAGGAAGGAGAGGGAGAGAGGGAGGAAAGAGGGGGCGCCGCCCCCTCCTTGTCCAATTCGGACTCCCAAAGGGGGGCGCGCGGCCAGCCCTAGGCCCTCTCCTCTCTCTCTCCCACAAGGCCCATGTTGGCCCATTAGTTCCCCCGGGGTTCCGATAACCCCCCGGCACTCCGATAATTATCCGATGACCCCCGGAACACTTCCGGTGTCTGAATATAGTCATCCAATATATCAATCTTTATGTATTGACCATTTCGAGACTCCTAGTCATGTCTGTGATCACATCCGGGACTCCGAACTATCTTCGGTACATCAAAACACATAAACTCATAATACCGATCGTCACCGAACGTTAAGCGTGCGGACCCTATGGGTTCGAGAACTATGTAGACATGACTGAGACATGTTTCCGGTCAATAACCAATAGCGGAGCCTGGTTGCTCATATTGGCTCCCACATATTCTACGAAGATCTTTATCGGTCAAACCGCATAACAACATACGTTGTTCCCTTTGTCATCGGTATGTTACTTGCCGGAGATTCGATCGTCGGTATCTCAATACCTAGTTCAATCTCGTTACCGGCAAGTCTCTTTACTCGTTCCGTAATGCATCATCCCGCAACTAACTCATTAGTCACATTGTTTCCAAGGCTTATAGTGATGTGCATTACAGAGAGGGCCCAGAGATACCTCTCCGACAATCGGAGTGACAAATCCTAATCTCGATCTATGCCAACTCAACAAACACCATCGGATACACCTGTAGAGCACCTTTATAATCACCCAGTTACGTTGTGACGTTTGGTAGCACACAAAGTGTTCCTCCGGTATTCGGGAGTTGCATAATCTCATAGTCATAGGAACATGTATAAGTCATGAAGAAAGCAATAACAACAAACTAAACGATCAAGTGCTAAGCTAATGGAATGGGTCAAGTCAATCACATCATTCTCTAATGATGTGATCCCGTTTCATCAAATGACAACTCATGTCAATGGCTCGGAAACTTTAACCATCTGTGATTAACGAGCTAGTCAAGTAGAGGCATACTAGTGACACTCTGTTTGTCTATGTATTTACACATGTACTAAATTTCCGGTTAATACAATTGTAGCATGAATAATAAACATTTATCATGATATAAGGAAATATAAATAACAACTTTATGCCTCTAGGGCATATTTCCTTCACTTCAGGTTATTGTTAAGACCAACAAAAGGTATGAATGGCATACCATAGCGGTTCATCTTGTACGTGCTGTAAAATACAAGCATGTCACCGAAGTCCTCATAGTCATGACGAGATTGGGAGTCACACCAGAACATCCTATTCAAGTGTCCTTCCTTATCTAGCTTGTGCTCGAAAAAGAAGTTAGGATCCCTCTGTTTCCTACTGGCCATGATGCCTATGGCTGTGGCGGCATCACCTTTTGAAAGCAGCTTCCTCTTCTCCCTGGCGCAAAGGTTGTATATTTCACGTCTGGTTAAACCAACACCGCCATACCATACATGTTTGCTGATGAAGGAATCCATCATGTCGTGAATTCTAATCCATGCAGCTCCAATGGACATTATCTCATGCTTCCGGTACTCTTTGATTTTTCTGTGGGACCAAAGAAAAGGTACCTCGTCCGGTCCTGCCAACATATGGCTATGCTTGTCCTCAAAACTTTCAACATACCAAACCCCACGCTTTGGTCAAGCTTGACGGTCAGGTGTGCTTCGCAAAAGCAGTGTGTCTCGGCTCTGAGCCTACGGATGTGTCCTTCCTCGGTTAGCAACTTGCTGTCACGTTTCCCTTGTCTGGAACAAACAAACCGCCTATAATGCATATGATGTGACTCGGTTTTGCTATACCTGACCTTATTCTTTCTAACTGAAACCATTAACTCTAGCATAGCTGTTGTAGAAATCATACGCAGCATCGTGAGACATAAAAGTCATTTCCATTATCTGCATGAACATATCCCTCTTATCATCTGCACTAGCAGTATCTTGGACATTCTTTGCCCCATCATCTTCTGTCACCTACACAATCAAAACATAGCCATGAAAACAGTTTTCTATGGTTTAACATTACTTCCATAGAACATTGATTACACACATACCTCACTCATGATGACCGACGACTGTGAATCCCCAGAATCAGGTGCATCTAATGATTCGTTGTTAAGGCCTGTCTCCACGTCGGATTCACCTTAATAGTCGTACGCATTATGACATTCAGAAATGAACTGAAAAATACAACACAAATACATAATTACTTATCATATAATATTCCAGAAAAAAATCAATTTGCAAGCCAACAAATTTTTTTACTTCCGTACCTCACTAATGTAATCTTCATTCGGGAGCTCCGAGTTGTTTTCCTGACCATCATCATGCTCATCCATCTATAAATTTTCAACACAAAAATATAATGTTGTCGGATGCCACCAAAAAATTACAACATGATAATGCCACTCACATTAAGATCTTCCCATTCGTTCCCATTCTCTGACCGATCTCCACGATCTGAATTTTCATCATCTGACCAATCTTCTATCCAGTCTTTCATCAGTTCTCAAACTCCATGTCTACCATCATATCAGTTAACTCCTCGTCCATCATTTCCTACAACAAATAATATGTATCAACACATGTCAAAACATTATCAATGAAGAAATATAACACATAGCACACGATCACGGATGTTATGTAAACAACCCCAACCGAGGCCGTTCAGATCTGCCAAACCAAGTCAGGAAGATGGCCACGGCACCCATCGTGATCACTTTCAATCGCGAGGAGCAGCACTACAAAACCTAGCTAGATCTGTGGTTACCTTTGCCGCCGGATACCTAGGTTAGCCGCCACATCAAATAACGATAGTCGTGGTGGACACAGCCGACGGCAACCGACGCTACGTGAACCCTACACTGAAAAAGCCCATATCACGAGGAGCAGCACTACCGGAACAAGATCCACGATCGCATGTGCCGCCGGGTAGGTAGGTTACCCGCCTCGCTAGGTTAACCACTACCTCTGACGGCGGCAGTTCGTTCGATGTTACCGCGAGCAGGACTAGAGGGGTGCGGGGGGACGCGGGATGCGGTACCTGTGAGCGCTGGAGATTCACGACGTTGCTGCGCCCGCTGTCCGACGAGATCGCCGGCGATGAGACAGCTGCCGCTGGAGATCTACTGCGTGAATTATGGAGCTGCGTGGATGCTCGCGAGATTGATGGAGCTGCGTGAATGATTGGATCCGGCAGGTCCTACGTGGTCGTGGGATCGTGTGATGTTTTTTTTGGACTAGGGTATTGTACGTATATGATCTGGGTTGTACAGGGATAGACAGGGCTTGGATCTGAGCTACGGCGGGGCAGGAAAAAAACAAACTCGCGGGGACAGAAATACCCCTCGGAAATTAGGTTAGGGGGAGCACCGGAGGAGGGCTCCTCTACTTTGTGCATGCACAACAATAGCCGGGGGCTTTGTCATCCACGCGATAGGGACCGTACATCTTGGCTTGCCAGCGTCGTTGGATGATGCGGACGGTGGGGTCTTGGACACAGACATGTTCATGTCACAGTTTATGCCGCTGGAAGGCACTTGACAATTATGGCGGGTCCATCCTGTGGAGGTGCTCCTACGACATGGACTCAGGTGCTGCAGTGCAGATCAACTTGCAAAACCGGAACATGTACTTTTTGCTTTGTAGGCTTACAGTGATGCCAAAATTTGAAGTCTATAGTTTTTTGTTTGCTTGCTTATTCTATTTAACTAATTTTATTGGCATGTCGCATCTTTCAACAGCTAATTTTTTGTTTGTTTGAGAAAATTACAGGATCTGTAATGCTTACTCTTTAGTCCATTCTG